>NC_091131.1:62757044-62759544 GCF_040183065.1 Periplaneta americana | reverse complement strand
CTCGTTTCCCAGGATTCCACAATGGGATGGTATCCATTGGAATACAATTCTTTTATTGAGTGATATTAATTGAGAGAGCATTTTAGTTATTTCTGCTGTTTGAGATGAAGGTGTGTGTTTAGAGACGATTGATAGAATAGCTGCTTTCGAGTCTGACAATATAACTGCATTCCTAAATTTATTGATGTGGCATAGAAGATTCCTGAGACATTCACTTATTGCAATATAAATTATAACATTGTCCTTAGTGTACAGCATGAGTTACTTTTTCTAAAACTTAAACTCAGCCTTCCAAAAATTACTTACCCAACACAGTCTACTTCTGGAAACCCAACGAAATCCTGGCCATCATCTGCCTCAAGTTCTTCATATGTTGGGACATGGCGCCATTTATTCTGCAGCTCCTGTAGTATTAAGTTTCTATCAGATTTCCTAATAACATTCCTCCATAATACATTCTGATTATTTTCTTGGTATCTCGCTGCCAACAGCTTCCACGTGGCCATGAACCAAACCCTCAAGAGCGCTGCATGGGCGACAAATACAGCAAATATAGAATTCAGAACTGGCACTCAACCACAGCCTGTACTGTAAATACCGCCAATTTTCACGTATGCATTTTTGACACCTTTGTAATTCTTTTTTTTTCTTTTTTTTTTTTTTTTTTTCCATTTGAAATCTATTGTATTTCAGTTACTCCAATGTATGAGGACTGATTTTGTAAATCTTATATTTCAGGTTTCCACACAAATAAAAATCGCAGGGGTCAAATCAGAGAGCATGATGGTCCTAATCTAATATTAATAACCCTACCTTTAATCGCTGTTGTTATATTTATTGAAACCGCAGTTCTATGAGCAGTGACAATCAAGTTGGGAGACAAAATTTCAACATTCATAAATACTTAAGAGTCGAAAAATATGTTTGCTGTCTGTAGCCCTCAGAATTAAACGTCTAATTAAAAAAAAAAATTGACTCAATTGTTCACAGAAAACAAAGATGAAGCGTGAGTCTAGTCTGCTATCATAAACAGTTACAAGAACCCAATTACAAACATTTACTTGGCTTCTATAATCACATGACTGTAACTCATGAACTACAGTTACTTTATATGGTTTTAATTTTAAAAATCTGGTTGCGTTTGTTGCAGAAGATTTCGAATTCCCAAAATGATGTACAGACTTTAATGGCGAATGTTCCCTCACCTCAATATCATCAAGTTTCTTTCTCCATGATATCGGCCTAAAAGATGGCAAGAGGTTAATACAAATTTACAGAAAGTTGGCATTAATGACATTACGGATGTCAGTCCTACGTGACACCAGCATTTACCCCCAAGGAAATACTCCTCGTACTCATATCTGTTAGAGGCTGAGAAAATCCTAGGGACATAGTGTGGCTAGGAGGATTAGATCAATGGAGAAAATCCATGACGTCATTGGAAATCGAACCTGAGATTTTCTGGTTTTACAGCTCTGTCTCAATCGCGACATTATCGCGCTCTGCACATAAATTCTGGAACAAGGTAATTAATTGTATATGTCCTCTGCTTATTACTTTCATAATGTTGAAATATTTTTAGCAAAAGTAAGGTAAATTTCTAAGTTCACTTACCACTGAAAAATTATTAATAGATACTGTTATTGTTAGCAACAGGCTAGCCAGATTTTTTTTACTTAAGTAAGTATAATTAAGGGAATGTATTATTAAAACGTAATGGATTATGTGGTCAGCACAGCTTAAGACCACTGGTTAAGATAACAAAGAATAAGAGGCAGATCTCTCTTTTCTTTGTCAGGCACCAAACCACAATACACACTGAAAATCTATTCATAATGCTATCATTACACCATTATCGAGAACTTATATTGTTATCATAAATTTAAAATACGTTAGTTTACATTCGTCTAAATTTTTCTCCACATGTTTTACAAATAAAATAGATAGGTTGCTTCTAAGAGTATATTTGTAGTAGGCATACTTCTTTTCTAAAGATTACTATCATATTATACTGTTGTTGAAGCCTGTACTCACTGAAGTTCTCTGTGTTTTCTTTTTCTTGAATTTGTACTCTTCAGGCTGAAGCTTTCTTTTTCTTTTGCACATGAAGTCCGGTTTCTTGCCAGCCACACCTACACAGAATTTTATTATATTTGGTATTATGTTTTCACATATAGGTTACTACATAATTTTAATTCTAGAAGTTTACTTTTTAATACAAAGTTCACTAAACACAATTGTTCAAGAAGCACAGTTCACCAATCTACATTTGTCATTTACTTACCAAATGAACACATTACTTTGTAGTTTTCCAGAAGATTGTAATAATGTTTCTTCTCATATTCCAACATTACATTCCATTCACTTAATGAGAAGAAGCTAGATAACTCACCATATTTATCTCCGTTCATTTTCTATCACTTACTTTGCTAGAAACTTGTATTAATAATTAAAACATTTAAGTATCACTAAAAAGTTCGTTCTTAAGGAAAATATGTAA
>NC_091131.1:62597044-62752044 GCF_040183065.1 Periplaneta americana | reverse complement strand
CTACGACATCGCTGATAATTTTTCTGACACAATCTTAAAACGCGAGTTTCTATTGCATCCTGGTATGGGCCACATAAATGGTTATGCGGTAATGTGATGCAAAATAAACTTCTCTTGGCCTTGTTTGTTGCTGTCAAAGGAAAAAAATAAAAAGAAAAGAAAGAAAGAGGAATTTCAACACATAATATGGGATGCTTCATCACACTGAAACAATCACTGAAACTCAGAGCATAATAGCTTATTTGGTGAGTGAAATTGTTATTTTTCATTGATAGTAAAAAGATTAGACTAATAATAGTAGTAATAATAATAATAATAATAATAATAATAATAATAATAATAATAATAATACAGTAATAATGATATTAATAATATAATAACAATAATAATTAATATCATGAATAAACATTTCCTATCGGAGGCACTTAAACTAGTTGCATCTGGCCTCACCGAGGATTTTGATCACCGGCCGCTACTGATGAAACTATCACCACTTTTGAAAAACGTTTCAATTACAAATGCACGATGTTAGCTTGACCAATGCTCTATACTGACTGGCAATGCTTTGAACTGCAGTACACACTGGTACCAACATAAACTCTCTAGGAAGACCTGTCAAACAATGGCACACAATTTAAAATGGATAATTATTTCTGCTGTATCCTGTATCCACAATTTGCATTCACACTATCTGCCATCGAAACAATGACGAACAATCGAACACAGAATGATCAATGAAATTAAAGAAAAAAAAATGCAAGCATGCACACATGTATATTGATCGATCTTTTACCTATTCCTTCAGGAAATATTTTCTTCTTAATAAAATTTAAAAAAAAATCTAATAATGAACGATAGCGATTGAGAAAAAAATCTTGAAGGAAAGATTCTAGACTATTTTGTTGATGTAGGTCAGTGATGTCAACTGATGCCCATAGGAGCAAGCGCACGCTTTAGAGCCCAGGAGAGCCTGAGCGCTTTACAGTGGAAAGGAAAGAGACAGACAATAGAGGTAGTATATGCTGTTTGGTCGAGCTATATACAGAATGCCCACCACTAATTCAATGGATAAAGGGAAGAGATGTTAATGTTATGTTTTATTTAACGACGCTCGCAACTGCAGAGGTTATATCAGCGTCGCCGGATGTGCCGGAATTTTGTCCCGCAGGAGTTCTTTTACATGCCAGTAAATCTACTGACATGAGCCTGTCACATTTAAGCACACTTAAATGCCATCGACCTGGCCCGGGATCGAACCCGCAACCTTGGGCATAGAAGGCCAGCGCTATACCAACTTGCCAACCAGGGCGACAAGGGAAGAGAACTTATTAAAACTGTATCCATGTTAATTTTTAGATTTGTCTGAGAAGTATAAGTGCATTATAAGGAAGTAAGTTTTAATTCTAATGTTCATTTTTCACAAGTTTGCTTTTTTTATTCAAAATGAATATTTTCTCAACTTTCTTTACAGAAAAGTGAAATTTTCAGATATGTTTGTTTAGTAGCCTTACAGGTACTAAAACAATGTTTTCGTAAATCTAATATATCGTAAATACGTATTACTGAAGATAGTGTATTAAAATGTTTGAAAATATTCACATGGAAAATGTTTGTAAGGAAATGAATTAACAAAGCAAATACTGTTACATCACAAACAAAAGATATGTGCCTATTTGTTGGTAAAACGTCAGCTCTATAGCTTTTCAAGATAATTTAATATTTTGATAACAGAAAGTTGCGCACCAAAATCATCTAAAAGCATAATGTGATAAGAGTTTTATTATGTAATATTAGTTACAGTTAAAACATATACCTAGACAACTTTGCTTTGTACTATAATATTGTTTTGATTACTTTTATAAGGATAAAGATACCATCAATATCAATTTAAACTTATCATATCATATTCAGTGTCTTTCTTTGGGATAACACTTCTTTATGAATGATGTGTTTAATTCACTTAGTACAGTATAGTTGTAGTTATTATGGAATTTGTGTGAATATTCCTTCTTTACTCTTTGTTATGTTATTAACGTTTAAAACAACTGCAATATTAGGCTAAGAAATAGGTGTTAGTACTTTTGTTTTGCAGAAAATATAGAAAATAATAAACAGAAAGAAGCCATATAAAAATAACGACATAAAATTTCACGTTCCGTTTGAAGTTTGTGCACCACTGTTTTCTTAATCGAACAAGCTGCTTATTCCTCCTTCCAATCCTAGCGTTTAATGCCCACGCACAACGTCAAGGTCAGAAAAGTGCGCTTGCTTTGACATCACTGATGTAGGTCTTTAAAACATTTCAGTAAAAATAATCATGCAGATATTTAATTAATTGTAGATTTTATTATGTAAATGCTTTATGGTTGTAAAAAAATACGCAAATTTGATATTATTTTTAATTATTAGCTATTCCTGTAAT
This sequence comes from Periplaneta americana, assembly GCF_040183065.1. Taxonomy (NCBI): domain Eukaryota; kingdom Metazoa; phylum Arthropoda; class Insecta; order Blattodea; family Blattidae; genus Periplaneta; species Periplaneta americana. The sequence goes on along the minus strand of NC_091131.1, from coordinate 62,749,622 downwards.
GAAGAGGATAGAGTTTCTCATAAGCTTGAATTACATTGGTAGTCAAGGTCTGTATAGATGCCTCTAACTCTAACTCGATAGTGTAGTTAAAGCCGGAAATATCTCCATACTGCTCCTTAGTTCCTCTCAAAAGAGGTCCCAATACGCAGATCTGGAATTCCAATACTAGCTTTCATCAAAGCTAGATTCGTATCTTAACTTTAAGCGTATGTACTAGTGATCATACAATGGGTCAAGTAGGGACAAATGCCATTCATGAATCTTATTTCTTAAAGTCTGAGAGCAAAGAGTAAGATCAATAACTTTTTTTCTATCTGTATAGAAGATTGGTACCGAGCCTCTATTTATAAACTCGAGCCTAATTTAAGCAATGAATTCGAGCAGAGGTATCCTACTGGGGTTAGTGTCCCCACTGCCCCGTAAGAATGTAGCATGAGTTGGAATCACAACCCACAAGTAGTAGCAGCCCTTCCTTCACAATGTCTCACCAGTCTTGCAAATGTAGTGACTCTTCAGATCCATGTGCAAAGTAGGCAAAACAAACTACCAGCTTCCTTACAAATCCCTCAAAGTAGAGATCAATCCCACTACAATTTTCTGCTACAAGTCAACTAGCAAGAATGCATTGATTCCTTTTATATATACCAAAGTATGAGGATCAGATGTGCAATAATATATAGCACCACCTGAGTTTCTCGTATCTTTTAACTTGTCCTTATACATTCAGGGTTCTTACATTAGGGCCACTTTGACATTTTACCCTTGGAGTCAGTGGCGGCTCCTGCATATTTCTTAAGAGGAGGAAAGACGTTAACAGCGCAAAATGACATCATCTTGAGAGAAACATGCTACAAATTAGCCTACATACATACATGTAACACCAAGTAGTGTTAGGGTTGGCCTTCTCTTTCGTATAGCAATAATCTGTTCCTGTAAACTGAGTTTCTTAAATTGTCCAAATATGTTTTCACTTCCATTCATTGGTGGATAATTGCACAAATTAACAATTACAAGAAATTCACAAACTCGCAGCATTTTTGGCGCACACTACAGCATCACACGTGTTGGTAGAGACTAGCTACTAACATATAACCAGAACCGTTTTACGAAAGTGGGAATGAGAAATAATTTGTTAAGAAAGCGAGAACACACATGGTCTGTGTTGCCACATATACATTTTACAAGTTCAGTATCACATGCTTTTGAAGAATGTCAGTTCTTGTAAAGCCATACTACCATTATTGCTAAAAGCTGCCGGTGCCCGATTAATTTTTTTGTGTTAAAAATAATGTAGTTTGGAGTACTTTCAATTTCAAATATATTTGTAGAAAACTGACAACTTGGCTGTTGTCCTATTTAGTAGACAATGAATGGAAGTGAATTTCAGGAGCCAAAAAGATCTGCGATACTAGCGTAGAACTACTTCCTCTTTGTTTCATATAAATCTAACTTCAACTTTCAGATATCCTCGAAAGTTCGAAACCATGAGCAGTAGCTTATACAAAATGCAATGAATAATATATTTTGATTTATGATTTTAAAAAAAGTTTATATGGTGTTTTTCATAGCTTTGCATTAAAACTGTTTTTATTGTGCCTCCTCCTAGATGTGTTATAGTCTGGTTGAATGCAGCATCGTTAGATGGCAGCAAGTTTGCGGTTTGCTGCAAGACCAGTTGGTTTCCATTTCCCGCCTATGCGCTGATTCAGAGGAGGATCTCCTCCCTAACTGTTCATTCGCTTGCTTTAAATCTCTGCTTCTTTCTCTGGCCGCCAGTGCGCTGTTGTCTATGTGTGTTAGCTGCAGGAAAGGAGGAAAGGATTTGCTTTCCTCCACACAAACAATCTCGCATCTTTCTCACAGTTTTCTAGCAGCACATGAGCGCGCGTTGTTTAAAACTCGATCAACCGAGGTTTTCTTATAGCTGTGAACTTAAAAATTATCGAATCTTCCTCGAATTTCAAGGCATATATTTCATTTGGTATTTACTTTCAAAAGAAGAAAAATGTGAGGACGTTCCTCCCTTCCCTCCCCCGAGAAACCGCCACTGCTTGGAGTCTAACAAAATAAACCTGTTAAGGCACACTCATGCTGAAGGTTGGCCTGCAAAAGTTTCATTGTCAAACTTACCTCATAAGTTGTCTTCCTTTGGTGCAGGTGCAGGGCATTCCCCTAGACCGTCACATTCTCACCATCTTGTGCCATGGAGGAGTGTCGTCCAGCATCCCTCACAGGTCCAGGCTGCATTGCTCTGCAGGTCCCACCAAGGACTTCCAGTTGGTTGAGAACCCTCGGTAATTCCCTCCTTCCCGGACATCCTCCTTCAACAAGGGCAGACTATTGTCGCCCTACTCCAAAGGATCCCTCCACTGACTCTGGCCTTGTCTCTTCATGGATTATGCCTCTTCTTCTACTTCTTCTTAGGTCCCAGAAGGTTAACTGTGGGCCTAGTTGCCTTATAGTAGGGTCAAAATTCAACCTTCTCCAAGTAGGATACAGACTGAGGATTCAACCTCACTACCAATTGGAGTTTTTTTTCCTACTCCTTGCATTCATAAATGTGGCCATCTGGAGACCTTCAGACCTCAATTAAGTTTTTCCAATACCCCAATCACAATCTAGCTTTGAGAATGTGTTTCTTCGGGGTCCAGAGTATAGCCTTTTGCAGCTTAGGAAGCTTGGAAACCTCCACTGCTACCAGGTTAACTTCTTCCAAGGTTTAATGTGGCTGATATGTTCACAAAGCCACTCCCTGGACTCTTCGTCTGCACAAGTGACCAGCAGGCATTCCCTTCACAGCTTGGTAGACTCAAACCTGGGCAGGATGTCATCACTGCGCATCCCCGATTGCAACATCCCACACAGCATCTGAGAATTTCAGGACCTGCTCCTCAGTAAACCCCTCATCCTACAGAAAGATGGCATACTGGAGAGAAGTAAGACCGGCCACAGATAGTGTATAGAAATATATAGACCACCTCTGCCTCCTTGTGGCCATTTAGTAGCATGTCGTGTCTCAGGTAGATACCACAAAGTCGCAATCTCTTTCCTTTAGAAACCTGTTTTTCAGGTCTTCCAGATGATGAACAATAGGCAGAAAACCAGAAGTTGAGATAGGAGCTTCTGCTGCCTTCCCGCTCTGCACAGTCTTCTCCTGATGCTTCCTCCTCCTCTTTTTTTTTCGGGCTCCAGAAAGCAGGGGCCTCTTTGCTTTATCCTTGTCTTTTTGATTCGACAAGGTAATATATAAGAGAGCAGCTAATGAAATATTCAGGATCTTCGATAGCTTTCTTAATGTTATTAGTCTATCTTCCTTTATAATTGCAGCAGCAGTGTTAATGTTTACGTTCATAAAATGTGTGTTTGGAGCCTCAGAACTAGTGTCTTTTGATAATGATTATTTTCCATCTTTGAACATTTTTGTACCACCTATACTGTACGAGCAATACAGTGCTATAGGATAGAACTGATTCCGCACAAGCCTACTTTAGCATTTCTTACGTCTCACAAACACGAGTTTTTAAAATACAAGCAAAAGTTCAGAGCAGCATATTGTTCTTCATGTGTCACTTTCACTGTAGCATAGGCGAAACTTAAAATATCTCAACTTAATCGTATATCACAGGTTAAAACCTGAAATAAACTATTGAATAACATCATTATTATGTAATAGAAGAGGCACTGTATTAACAATATACAGTATATAATTAACATAAAGGAAGGTGCACATGGACATGTCCAGGGGACGAAATCAGATATCAGATATACTATATACTGGCACAGGAAAGATTCCGAAATTGCTTAAAAAATGCGAAGACTCTATCATGAGTGGATATTAATTCAGATCATGTTCTACTGATAGGCGAAGATCATAGTCATAGGAAAAAAAATAAAGGTAAACTTGCGAATTCTAAATGAGGCAGTAGAGCAAGTGGACACCTTCAAATACATGGGGTGTATTATAAGCACAACATGAGCTGCTGCCAGGAAGTCAAAAGGAGAATAGTAATGGCCAAGGAAGCTTTTAATAGAAAAATGAGCATCTTCTGCGGACCTCTGGAAAAAGAAATAAGGAAGAGACTAGTGAACTGGAAGTGCTTTGTATGGAGTGTAGAATTGTATGAGGCACAAACATGGACATTACGATGAGGTGAAGACAAGCGAATAGAAGCATTTGAAATGTAGATATGGAGAAGAATGGAACGTGTGAAGTGGACAGACAGAATAATAAATGAAGTTGTGTTGGAAAGAGTGGGTGAAGAAAGAATGATGCTGAAACTGATCAGGAAGAGGAAAAGGAATTGGTTAGGTCACTGACTGAGAAGAAACTGCCTAGTGAAGGGTGCACTGGAAGGAATGGTGAACAGACTACAGTAAGATAATTGGATCATATGAGAAGACAAAGCGGAAGGTAGAAGATAGGAAAGATTGAATAAAGCTGGGTTTGCAGTGAAAAACCTACCCTCAGGCAGAACACTGAATGAATGAATGAATGAATGAATGAATGAATGAATGAATGAATGAATGAATGAATGAATGAATGAATGAATGAATGGAATGCAAAACTTAAATTTTATATTCAAAACTGTATGAGTAAAAAAATAACGATTATTCATTATTGAACAGCCAACACACAAGGACAAAGCACTTCAGCTTGGAGTAATCTACTGTTCACCATCTAGCCCCTTCTGTTATCTGACCTTGATCAACTTCATTACTCTGCCATGAACTACATACATGCTGTAGATTTCAATTCCAAGAGTACAACCTAGAATTCATGAATAACCACACCTAGAGGAAGAATATTAGAATCTCATGCTACATAACATGGATGTATTATATAAGCGTCTTTTAATCCCACTCACTACCCATTTACTGCTCACACGTTCTCGATATTGCCTTTATTAATAACACCTTCACTCGTCTATATACAGAAAAAAAATCTTAGACATTCAGGTCGTATACCTTTGTTTACAAAATGGGAACCAATCCAGCATTTATATTTTTATTAAGAACCAGAGTCTTAGTTAGTTTTATGAACGAGGAAACCATTAAAAGTCCCAATTAACCTGGACAACCTTACAACTTGAACCAGGTACCTCCCGAATGCGAATATAGTGTTTTACCATTACCCCACCTGAGTGAATTTCTTTGTTGGCTCTAAAAAGTCATATGCTGATTTTTGTAGTTTTTTAACTTCATCTTTGCATAATAATAATGAAACTTCTTGATCTGTGATATCTATCCGTTTGAAGCATTAAAATTACTCCTTAATAATAAAGTTTATTATATTTCCACAAATTTAAACATCACATATATTTTTTTTTATTTTTCTCACCTCCACGAAGTGCGAAATTATTTTTTCATACAAAGACGTTTTGAATTCCACTGATTTGCTTTCACAGTCTGTTTTCCATAAATAAAGGTGGCATTCAGACATAATTTACCACAATTTTATTACTTTTCTTATAATCACTATTCATATTGTATTTATGTTTTCTCTAGTCTTAGTTCTTTGTAGTTTAAAGTGACAATTTACATGTTGATTCACTTACAGTGTTGCTAGATTGTGCAGATCTGGAGAGGACTGTATAACCAATTTTTCAGATGAAATGCCCATGTCAGTTTCTTCACCATCTTGCACATCTGGAGAAGTTCCAACAGAAAGAATCACTTCTAATGGATGATCCCCTCTAATTTTTATTATATACCCTGATAATATAATTGTGTTATTTTGTTACTAATTTCACTTGATGAAGAAATATTTTTCAACGAAAATAGTTTGTCACAAATAACAGAGAGTTCACGGGATTCAATATTTGTTTAGAAAAGCATATTCTGAATATGTACGTCCATCATCTACTGTTATGAAATATAAATACGCGAAGATGAAAGGGAATCCTCATCTCGTCACGTGGTATGCCAGGTAAGGTTGTGCACTGTGCCAGCTGTACTACTCAGTTTTTCAGTAGTCTTTAACCAAGCTTTATTTTCGCAACCTTACAGTTAGTATAGGTAGTTCCTTTATTTTTATCTGCTGTGGAGACTAGCAGAGTTATGAGATGCTCATTATGTAGCACGATTAACAAGTTCCTGGCAATGAAACAGCATACTTAGCAATTAACAGGCAATACAACCCTCAGATCTCATGTGTTTCATTTATGATTCGCAAAAGACACAGTGTATGTAGATTATGTGGTGATGTAATGGAGAGTGTACAAAGTGCATTTGAAAAGTTCGTGGTCTGCACATAAATGGCATTGAACATGTGTCAATATTGTCACCATTGTTAGCGACCATTTTACATTGATTCAAGCACGAAAAATCATAATTTTCTGTTGACTATATTTTGTGTAGTTTAATTCTGACTGTAAGGGTTTCACTTGACACTACTTCAGCCACGCTTAAAACATAGATTCTCTACTTTTTAAACTGAAAATATAGTTCATTTCATTTTATATGAAATGGTCTTAAAATTCATGAGATTAATATTAGCTTCAATGTCTTAACTTTCCTAGGTGGGTGTGCACCATTGTGCCCTTATGACACGCTGCTCCTGATTAAAGTGATCCAAGCTATCACATAATCAATGAAGAAGAAATTGTGAACAGTGATTTTATTCACCAAAGTGACAATAAGGAAATTTCTCTATATTACTATCACATGAGGCAGCTACTCGAACTTGTGAAAGAGGTGCGAAAAACCGCAAAATGAAAGTAACAGTTTAAGCAAAGTAACTAAATTATGAATAACTTGTAATATCAATACAGGTACTGTACTTCATATTGTACAATAAATGTCCTTTTTCACGACACGGTTTTCATTTCCTTTTATTTCTCATAATCTGAACTTCTGCTTATACAGACAACTATCAGCCCCAATTAGTCTAGATTACTGAGGCTTCACTGTATCTAAAAATCATTACAGCACCTTGTGTGACCACTGAATCACTTCATTTATATCACTACCAAATCTCCAACTGTCGCCACCTCCAACCCTACTCCCATTACTACCACCACAATCAATATTTGTTGCTGCTGTTATAATAATAATAATAGTAGTAGTAGTACTAATAACAATAGTTGTGTGATATTTTTACCTTTTTTGATCACAGTGTTGATATGAGAAATGTGCATGTTTGTCTGTGAAGTGTAGGGACAAATACAACGTTGTGAGAACATTAATAAACCAACAAATATATTTTCTGATTTTTAAATTACAATGCCAAGTACAACAAAAGAAAGACGCATGATGAACTTTTATTACTCAATTTATTAAGGCTGATAGTTTTATTTTTTACATCAAGCAAGAATACTGTGTTAGTCTCACAAGAAATAACAGTTTTAGAAAATAATCTCTTCACAGTTTCTACATTCTATTTCGCTATTTTCTAAACACCAAATAACTTCTGAGAGCCTATATAAAAATATTCTTTCTAAAGCTACGGTTTGTTTATGGCAATCATCGCCAGACGCACATTGCCGGCGATTATAAACGCTGGTGATGATCATCAGGAAGTGGTTTCTTTATCAGCGTACATCGCTGTCAATTCTCATTTGTTCTGCTGCCATAACTCGATTCAATATTTCTACATGGCCTTCTCTAAATATCGATTATTGAACATTAATGCGGCGATGTGCGTCCTGAATTTGCTTCAGAAGCAATCTCCAGCGATCTGCGTCGCGTCCAACGATCTACGTTGGCGATCATCGCTGTAAAGAAACCGTGCGCATTCATTTTAACTGCTAGCAACTCCAGGCGACAATCACCAATGATGTGCGCCCGGCGATGATCGTCATAAACAAACCGCAGCTTAAGAGTCCTTGATTTATGACCTGCCTACATACAACCACTTTTACAAAATAGAAAAACATATGTTATGGCAATTCACATGATGTCTCTTACCTGACATTTATAAAACACTATTACTTGGAATCATTGAAAGGTTCTCTATGAAGTGATCCTCACTTTTATTGGTAGCGACTGTCAGTCCTGTCACCAGGAAGCTTCTGCGCACAGTTTCCTGTCGGTAAATAAAGACAAATAAAACTTAAATTTCGGAATATAAAGTTTATATTGCTTTCACGTGTTAAATACCAGGTTACGGTACCTTGTTGACTAGTTTCAGCCTGTGAGCTATCTTCAAAAACGGATGGTCTTCGCGCCTTCTGATTGCTTTTCCTGTGTGGGATGCAATCAGAAGACGCGAAGACCACCCAGTTCTGAAGATAGCCCACCTAGTATTTAACACGTGAAAGCAATATAAACTTTATATTCCGAAGTGATATAGTGTTAAAAGTTGTGTAATCAAGATGTATAAAACTTAAATTTCTTGTTTGGAGCAGTAGAGCGACTGGTTTCGTTACTTTATACTTAGAAGCAACTTAATAATAAACATGTACAAGTTGCTCACTTACTTATATTTAAATAATATAAAACAATTGATATGGATCTGTCAACAATACTTTTTTTTTGAGAATACACCTGCTACCCAACACATGGCTTAAGTCTACTCTCATTTTTTTTTTACCTTTGCTCCTAGTTTGTCCATAAAAGTTTGTGCATTATCATCAGATGTTTCAAAGCGATACATGAAAGAAATGGTATTTCCTTTACACACCATGAAGGTGCATGGAGGTAGAACTTCATGCTTTCTTAACCTCAGCATTACAATAGCCGGCCATACACACACATTCTTTCCTCTGTAAAATCGTGATGTGTTGGAATGGTACAGTTGGCGCGCAAGAAAAAATGTCGTGTGGAAAAAACTGCCTTACCCATACATTGTAAATAAGTTACCTGGGGATTTTTCACGTGTTAGTGTGGTGTGTTCCGTTTCCAAGGGAAAGACCGTGAGTGTATGGTCAAAAACTGTCATTTGGCATGTCATCTGGAATGGCACGTTGTCATGTACAAATTTTCAATGTGATTCTTTTCTTTGGCGACTCCAGTATGTTGCACGTGCTTGTAAAGGTGAAGCAAGTGTGTTGAAATTTAATGATATGGATGAGAGAAAAGAAAAAAAAATATGTGCCTATACTGTTATAGGAACTTCATGCCTAACTGAAAGAGATAGGTATTGTCACATCTCGACAGAACTAAGAGAGAATATTCCGGAGGATTTTAAGAAATATTTAACGATGAGTGGAGAAACCTTCGACAAACTTCTGAATTTAATGCTACCTCATCTTGCGAAACAAGACACTCCAATGAGACGAAGTATAGCCTACCTGCGAAAGAACAGCTTATTGCTACTCTCCGTTTCCTTGCCACTGGACATAGTTACGAAGATCTTAACAATAATACATCAAAATGCCACAGGTTTGGTACATATTGATCATTTCATTTTTTTTTTCATCTCATTTATTGTATTCCATAGATCTTACATTAGCAATGAAGCTTTAAGATGTGGAACAAATCAAAATTTTACAAGATTACAATTAAATTGCTACAATTTTTTTACAATTTCAATTTTTTACAATTTTTTGGCGAGATGTAGTGAGGCCGAGGGTTCACCAACAGATTACCTGGCATTTGCCTTATAGTTGGGGGAAATCCTCGGAAAAAACCCAACCAGGTAATCAGGCCAAACGGGGATGAATTGAAGTGAGGCCGAGGACTTGCCACAGACCACCCGGCATCTGTCCCATGGCTAGGGAAAATCTCAGAAAAAACCAATCAATCAGATCAAACAGGACATCCAACCCAAGCCCGACTACAGCTACTGCGAACTTCCTATCACTTCACATTCTCGAGTTACATTTCCTCAGCTACTGGCAATCCGACAATTCATGCATCAACTTCTCCCCTCACGCATATTGATAGATGATGCCATTAGCTCCAACTCAAGGTCACATTGGATACTTTAACCCTTCTTTTATCGATCGCCATTTGCTTCATTGGAATATGTCATGCAATTTAGAAATGATAGGCGCAACAAAACTGATCTGAAAATGTGTCGGTAAACTTTCTGGGATGGCACCCTAGTACTGGACTGAACTTATATAGACGTATTTACGTCAAAAAGATGCTGGAACGGCATTCCAGCATGTTTCGCCAGAAGAAAAGCATTGGTATATATTTTCATAACATACTCAAGACCATGTACACGTGTTTACATCACTTTATTCTTTCATTTGACTGGTTTTTATAATGTTTGGTCAAGCAGGTAGATGAATGAGGACAAATCAGAATATAAAGTTTCACACACCAGTACACTCGATGCCAGCAAAAAATATAAAAACTTTCAACGAATTGTTTACCTGCTCTGCAGTCTGCAGGTGTTGGTATGCAACAGTCACCCAATCAACAATCTCCTTGCGTCCTGGAAGCTGCAATTTGTTAGCAGTCCCATCCCATGCCCCTGTTGAGCGAGAGTTGAATAGGGACCATTGTTTCTGTATGGATGTCTGCCATACAAAACGAGAAATATTGTTTTTTATTAAAATATTTTCCTTATAAACAAAGACAAAATTAATGTCATGTGATAATTTTCCTAATTTAGACTAGACTACCTACAAGAACACACTTTATTACAGTACGATTATTTAGTCCTGACAGTTGCAGGCAATCTGCACCTGGGTCAGGCAAGTCCATTTAGTTATGCCAAGGGGTGTTTGGGTTATTCACTCGCTTGCCTTCTTAGCGATCAGATGTCATGTGTGTGGTAGAGCAGTATGTTTCCAGTAAAAATTAAGCTGTATTGCATTCCTTTACTGACCGCTCGCCCTTATCTCTACTCCGGAACTCTCCCCACTCCTCCTATTACTTTCCCTCTTTCGCGTCACTGAGCTGTCAGGACTAAATAATCGGTCTGTACACTGTATTTATGAGAAACGAAAAGACATTTAGACTAGACTATCTACAAGAATATACTTTATTACGTCATATTTATGAGAATTCTTCTATACTGTCCATCCATAAACCACAAAAGAAGTAAATTAAAATCATCAGTACCAGTTGCAGAAGACACAGCCCTGCAGTATATATTGACTACACCCCAACTCTGGCTACTAGCAACAGGCATCTATAATGAACACCGATCAAAATACCCCTCATTTCTCGTGAAAAACAACAACTGAATAGACTACAGTGGACTATAGTGGACTTTACGTTGTCAGCAAACAGCTGGATACATTAAGAAGATTGATCTTCAGATTTATGAGAAACGAAAAGAGAATTAAAATTAAAATGGCAGTCCCATCCATTTCAGAATTCTGCATCCCTGATTCATTCAGAATGTCACATAATACTGGGGGGGGGGGGGGGAGGAAAAAAAAAAGAGTGGGAATGAGAAATGACTAGAGAAGCATGGAATATGAGGCTATTCTGTGACTTGCAAATGAAAGACTCAAATTCAGGAACAAGGCGTCCATAATGTCATTATTGCCAGCAGTAACAGACAAATATAGACAACTATTCACTGTTATTTTTTTTTATTTTAGTAGGTTATTTTACGACGCTTTATCAACATCTTAGGTTATTTAGCATCTGAATGAGATGAAGGTGATAATGTCGATGAAATGAGTCCAGGGTCCAGCACCGATAGTTACCCAGCATTTGCTCATAATGGGTTGAGGGAAAACCCCGGAAAAAACCTCAACCAGGTAACTTATCCAACCCAGAATCGAACCCGGGCCAACTGGTTTTGCGGTTAGATACGCTAACCATTACTCCACCGGTGTAGACTTCATAGTTAATATTATTTTAAAAACATTTTTATCAACAATGTACACAAAATTCATATACAAATGAGTCCAGATCTGTTATTTGAGTTCTATTGCTTCATTTTGTTTGTAATCTAAAAGGCTGTATCCAGCAGTTCTTCTCAAAAATCTCATTTCAGCAGATGTTATGCATCTTTCATCTTGGATTCAGATGGTCCTTGCTTCACTACCATAAGAGGGCGGGTTTTGTCGAAATTTTATAACCATCCAATCTTGTATGTTTTTGAACCTTCATTGTTCTGAAAACTTGGTTGATAATTCCGAGGGATCTGTTATAATTTTGAACATTAAATCGCATTCTTCAAGATATGTTGAAGTATAACCTAGTATTTAAATTAGTTAACTTGTTCCAATATCGAATTGTTAATACAAATTTTGCTTTGAATGGATCATTTTCCTTGAAAGGCCATGGCTTTTGTTTTAGTTTTCGATATTTCCATTTCAGAATCTTCTGCAATAATATTAAGAGAGTGAATCGAGTAATAATTCATCTTCTGTGCTAATGAGAAGGACTTGGTCATCTATATACAAGAGGATATCTATGGTATTATTACTATGGAGATAAATGTTAAACAAGAGAGGTGATAAAGGGCAGCCCTATCTCACTCCACAATTTATCGGTTTTCAATCAGAAAATCCTGCTCCTATTTTTACTGCTCCCACATGTTAGAGACAGAGAACTGTCAATCCTTTCTAGTTTTGTATAGACTGTATTCCATAGTTTTTTCCTCTGACTGACAGTCCTTATCTATTTACAATATAGGGAAATGTATGCGATCTCTCTTGAGATTGTACAAATCAGAACAAAACAACAATTTTATTATAGACATAACAATGAACTCACATGGAACATGCTTTTGAGACTGACTTCCAGAGGCTGTAACTTGGAAGTGCAGCCCCCTGGAATAATGAGTCTGGTACTCTGATGGGATGAAAACTCTGCCCCCACAGTGTCTCCTGTATGTGGCTGATGACAGTCTAGCAGAAGAAGATTAGGTTCTGGTACATGCCTGCATAAAAACAATAGTATTAAAATTACGATAAATATTATCATTATCATGGTACAATAACAATAAACCAATGTTGGCTTTTGATCTTACAACCAAGTGGGGCACAAAAGAAAAGATATTTTTAAAAATTTAATAATCAGAAGATTAAAAAAATCTCATCTATTAACTTCTGTTTTTTGGGGGAAGGTGAGGGGGGGCTAACTCCTTTGTTAAAAGTCTGTCCTCGTAGCATAAAGCTTCAATTTGTAAATATTTTATTGCATTCATTTTGGACCACAACACTGATCGACAATCACTTTGATACAAGATTTTCACTCATAACAGCTGATTAAAATAAAACTATTGTTGGTCACTTGATCAGTATAATTGATAATTCTTGTTAAGTAGAACCAGATGCCACTTTGTCACTTAATAGTAAGACTCGACTTCACTCAGAGCTTCATATGAAGAAACTGGCTAAAGAAACATACAATGACCTCCACTTTTTTAAGCTGCCTGCAAATCTTTATTTATGATCTAGAATGGACTGACAACTTCGGAATTTCTTTCTGCATCCCCGCCATGCTCCACTTACAAATATTTTGTTCAAATATGTAGTCTGTCGGAAGTTTTACTGTACATACTAAAGTAACTATTCTAAAAACTGTATTTTGACACAGTGTAATATAGTGGTGCCACTGAGTAGCAAATGGTGTACTTTATCAAGTTTTAATTATTTCAAGTTGTCAGTCACTGCACCTCTGTGACTGAAGACACCATTAAGTAGGAAATTTATCTTCTTGCTTCCCACTGCCTGCATCAACCCTAAGACAAGTATTTATTGTAAAACAGCATAGTGTGAGAAGTCCGCAATGGAAATGTAATCAGTCCATGTTGCCACATTTCTACAGGTGCCAGTCCTGAATCAAGAGTGAAGGAAAGATAGCATGAACGAAAAAATTCAAAACTAAACAAAATCTGGTCAATTTCATTTACAACTGGGAGACACGTGACCATGTGATCTTATGGTACAGCTACTACTGCAGTAAACTAGGCACTGCTACTGCAATAAACTATCATTATTTAGAATTAGACTTCTGTATATTTCACTGTGTGCTGGAACTTAACACTTCAAATGTTTCGGAACTATGAGTGTCATTCAGAAAGTGGTACTCATTTGTGTACCACAACTGTGCGGGTGATTGGACTCGTCCAATTCATGTCAGCCCACTCACTGTCACGTGTTGGCCATACATTGAGGATGTTTCATCATGTTACGAGCATCGGTGGTGTTTTTGTGCATATTTAAAATGAACAAGAAAATAGAGAATCCTGCTAAGTATGAAGTGAGATCAGTGATTCGATTTCTTAACACGAGAAAGGTCTCCTCCTTGTTGAGTTCATGCTCCAAGGAGCCACAATAGATACTCATGCATATTGTGCAACACTAAAGAAGTTACAGCAGGCCTTTCAAAATCGCAGGAAGAGGTCTATTGTCTAGCAGTGTGATCATCCTTCATGACGAGGTCGGGCTGGGTAGCGCAGTCGGTATAGTGATGGCCTTCTGTACTTGAGGTTGCAGCTTCGATCCCGGCCTATGTCGATGGCATTTAAGTGTGCTTAAATGCGATAGGCTCATTTCAGTAGATTTACTGGCATGTAAAAGAACTCGTGCGGGACAAAATTTTGGCACACTGGCGACGCTGATATAACCTCGGCAGTTGTGAGCATAGTTAAATAAACCACAATTTAAAAATTTTTCATGGCAATAATGCCCGACCATATGTCACAAACCAAACTCCCGCAAAGTTTCAAGACAGAAGCTTTCAACCATCCACACTACAGCCTGGACCTGGCCATCTTTTCATGGAACTGAAGGCGTTCTTGGGAGAAAAACGCTTTGTGAGTGTTAAAAGAGTCACTACGTTTTTAATGGACTGGAGACTGAAGTTCATGCCCAGAAAACAGAAAACTGTCCAAGGTAATTATGCGGTAATTAAGTGTGCTTAAATGCGACAGGCTCATGTTAGTAGATTTACTGGCATATAAAAGAACTCATGCGAGACAAAATTCTGGCACACTGGCGACGCTGATATAACCTCGGCAGTTGTGAGCATAGTTAAATAAACCATAATTTAAAAATTTTTCATGACAATAATGCCCGACCTTATGTCACAAACCAAACTCCCGCAAAGTTTCAAGAGGGAAGCTTTCAACCATCCACCCTACAGTCTGGACTTGGCTCCTAGTGACTTTCATCTTTTCATGGAAATGAAGGCGTTCTTGGGAGAAAAACGCTTTGTGAGTGTTGAAAGAGTCACTACGTTTTTTAATGGATTGGAGACTGAGGTTCATGCCAAGAGAATCAGAAAACAGAAAAATTATCCAAAGTAATATGTGGAAAAATAGTTTAAGATATGTAGGAGTTCAATAAAAAGTTTATTTAAAAAATCTTTACTGAATAATTTTTATTCTAAAACAGGTACTACTTTCCAGTATATGTATTTTTGTTCTAATGGTGAATCCTATATGATCTTAAGAGTCATCTACTCTATTGAGCCCATTATGTGTGAATAGTAGCCCAACAGAGTATATTTATTTATTTATTTATTTATTTATTTATTTATTTATTTATTTATTTATTTCATCAATCTTTGTTCACGTCATGGCGGATTAGATGTATTCCAGTTCTTAATCCGCCATCACTCTCAATACAAATATAACCCAAAGTAATACATAATGAACCTATAAGTTTCCTCTGTTTACAATAATAGAACTAATAATAATAATAATAATAATAATAATAATAATAATAATAATAATAATAATAATACACAACTAAGCCTAATACTAAGTATAGCTCTTGTATTTAAAACTCCTACCTTAGCTTTTTCATTTTATGTTCAATCTCTTAAGAATTATTCTGTTAACTTCATTGACTACTCTTCATAGTTTCTTATCGTATGACTACTCAACATTTATAATTCCATCTCCGTTAGAGCTTTGACTTTCTCTTCCCATCTAATTTTAACTCTAAAAAGAAATTTTCCTAATTTATGCAAATTGCTGGCGTTTAGGTGACCATTAATTTTTTTATAAGCTACTATAGCGTTCATTTGTAGAATTTTTTATCTACCCAACTGTGTCTCAAATCATTCGTTGCCTGACACTTTAGCGCGATATGCATTGAGTCTTCAGCTAGTCCACACAAAGGACATTTATCCTTCTCTACGTTCCCTCTTTTATTCGTGAGTCTCCAGATACCTAATCTCCACCAATATCCTGTCTCGAAATTTCGTTTGCCCTCTCTTTTATTATTCTTCCAATAGTTTTCGTGTTTATAGACCCTATTTCTCTCCATAGCCAATTTAGACCTAATCTGCTTATTTCTCGTTCCAGCTCTTTCAGCCAATTTGATTTCCAATTAGCGGCTTTCATACAAAAGATACATGTTTTCATAACTGCCGAATCATTCCTACACAGAATATTACCTAAATATTTGATTTTTCTTTCTAGAATAATTCCCAGACTCGAATCGATTCCCATCTCTAGTAACGCTGCCAGGTTAGAAGCATTCTCCGGTATTCCTAGAAATTTTTTTACACATTTTGGCTCTTACTTTACAGATGTTTCTGCTGGATAACCTACTACTCCAGATCTCAATATTATATAATATCTTTGATTCTACTAGTGCATTATAGATGTTGACCAAATTCTTCACCCCAATATTCGGCCATTTATTTAGGCATCTGTCTACTGCTTGGAGTGCATTTTTACCTTTATTCAGTGCCAATTCATTTTGCAACTTCCAATTTCCTCTACTGTCTATTATCACTCCTAGGTACTTGAATCTGGAAACACAATCAATTGGAACTTTATTCACGTGCCATTTCTCTTTCTTACTATGCACATTGCCCTTTTTGCAGATTAGGACTTTTGATTTCTTTTCGTTTATTTTCAGATTCCAAGTTTTACAGAAGCTATTAATTTCGTTAATCGCCTTTTGAACAGAGTATATGACATTTCGTACTCATTTGTCCTGATGCTGGAACCTGTATGTAATGCCCAACCATTGAAGATGTTCCAGGACATGATGAATGCCCAAAAGTCTACTTCTGAGCACATTCATCGAGAAACTCAAACCATCATTATGATTCTAAAAATGACTAAACCCTTATCAGCACCATTCACTCTGAGCTACTTACTTGAACCATACATACTGCAGCCACTGACACATGCAAGCTGAGTCCATGAGCCCTTCTTCCTGCTGAAGAACTACAACGCTGTTGTCAGCAGGCTGTGCTTCCTCCTCCACTCCACCCAGCTACAGAAGGTTAACAATCAAGAGTTGAAATATGTTCGATATTTGTAAAATTGACCAATAAATTGTTATAATCGTGTTTCTTTTTTTATCTTATTGATGAGTGAATTCAGTTCATGTGTTTAATTTAACTTTGTCACAGTACAAATTGGTTCAATTGTATTATGTAAATTATTCAAACAGCATACGGTATATAAAAAATAGTCCTGAATGTAACTTTTTTTTATGTTTTTTTATTACCTTTGTAATCACAGCAGGTGGCAATATGTTTCCATCAGCGAGACATGCCAACACTATTGTAGCATGACAGTTTTCCATTTCTGACCGCCTCACAAGAAGCTGCCGTTTTGAGTTCGTGGTTGAGCCTTAAGCAAAGATTTTAGTTAATGATTATCTATATCTTTAAGGAAAAGTGATTTACTCTAATTAAAAATATTATTTAATAATTACCGAACTACAGGCTGATCCATTTGGGTATGGATAATATTAATTTATTATTATAAATCTGTTATGATAGTATGAGATATTTCTTGCTGGTAATATTAGACGGGAGTTTCCATACATGGTAAGAATGAAAATCAACAATGCATAATGTGAAATGAAAATCATAGATGATTTTAGAAATCAATAGCGGGCACAAAGTGTTCTTTGATATGCTAAATTTGAGTGTGTTAAATGAGTTCAAAGAGAATTTCGACGTGAGTATAGTGTACGTAATGTACCTAAATATGATTCTATAATGTTGTGGTATTGAACATTTGTCTCCTACGAGCTTGAAAGTTAATTATGGTGTGGAGTGAGTCGTAACAGTGTATGGACCAATCTTTTTTGCATAAAATACAATACACTATGGATCTTACTTGGATATGTTGCAGTTGTTTCTATTGCCACAACTCGAGGAAGACAAAAATATGAATTCTAGCAAGATGGTGCACCCCATCACTGGGCATGGGAGGATCGTCATTTTCAATTGTATGTGCTGTGGTGTAGAACATACGACATCATTGTGCAGAAAAATGGTTTTACAAGAACAACAATTTTGAGGTTGCTAGGTATGAATTATGTCATTATAATTTATTTATTGTGTCATGATCCTATCCCATCTGCTAATGTGACACATTTTCATCCATACAAAATTCAGATGGTACAACAATTAAAATATCGCAACATTCTCAATTTAAATCGCATGGATGAAAATGAAGACTTCATTGACACATTGTGGATGTCTGATGAAAAACATTTTCATCTCAGTGGTAGTCACTTGAAGGACGTCCTTTTCAAGAAATAAATGGCAGACTATGTATTTTTATGATTTTACATGTCATTTTGAAAAAAATAAATTATTGAGTCAATAAACAATAATTTATAATTGCCTGTTGCTCTGCCGGGCCCTGTAATAAGAACCTGTGTGAATGGTAATGGATTGAGTGCAGATTCAATTCTAGTAGACATGGAATTTCCCTCTTGAGTATTGATAAGTTTTTAGCATAAGATGGAAAAAGTTACCCTATTTCAAAACAAATCTTAACAGCCCTTTCCAGAAATAACAAAATTAGTAGTGTAAGTACATCATCTTCATTTTTTTGCGACACCTACTGTACATGCCAGTCAGTAGACAAGGTGTTACAACTTTCTTACTTGTTCCAACAGTGTGCTTATGACAGAGCTACAGGGGAATGATGTGTGATGTAACTCAAATTTAAACCAGGTGAACGAGGGTAGCAATTTTGGTTCTTAGTTATTATTAGGGGGCGGATGTCGATGAAAAGTCATCATCTTATTATTCATATTAGAACAATGTCTATTAATATAGAAATCCTTTCTATGTTAATATGAACGTAAAAAATTAATTTCTTATATTGTACTTTTTGCATTTTTCGACGTTTTTGAACTAATAGGTCATTTTTATATTTTTTTTTTCGGAATTTTTGGTCATTTTTAATACTTTGAAGAACTTTTAGATCATTTGGAATGCATTTTACTTTCTTCTTTACTGATAGGTCTGTTAGATCTTTTTCTAAGCAATCAGGTCAGTAGTAATTACCTACTGAATAAGTGAATAACAGTGAAGTTCGAGTTTTATAGTTTGAAACAAACTGTAAAGACTATACCTCATTACACTTCAAGGCTTCACTTCACACAATGTAAATAATATAAAATGCTTGACAACAGCTTAGTTTAAGTGAGGGCTTTGACCACCACTGTTCTTTTGTCGGTATGAGGGTGTCTTTAGAATTTATGTTTGGAAGGCAAGAAACTTTCACCGTGTCCTGGATAGGACGTTGTGTTCCCATGGAAGGAAAGGGACAGTATTTTTAACACAAAGATTGCAAGAATGCAAGCTGCACTGACAATTTGTTTTGTCATTCACACGCCCCATCTGGAAGATCTGGTAACAAAAGTGAAGAACGGAAGTAGGAGGAGACGGAGAATGAAGGCATGACATGAACCATCACCTATTGAAACAGATTGTAAACCCTCATTAAAATCTATAGTTTTCCCTTAAAGCCTTTATTTTTTTGCATGTCCTTTTTCTCTATCTTAGCCAAATTCCAGAAAGTTGCCTCCTCTCTCCGACATTTGCAGGGCAGTCATTGAAACAAGGTGACTAATTTTTAAGAAGTTGTGGTACGAGTACTTAGAATAATATTTAAATGTCACTTTCTTTTAATTTTACGTCATTTTTCCATTAGTTTAAGGGCATTTTAATGATCATTTTAAGTAGATTTTTAGGTCATCAACATCTGCCTCCTAGTTATTATATTCATAGACTGCTTTCTAAATTATTCTGAAACCATAGAGCAAGTAGCCAAGAAATCAAATTATAAGAAATCCAATAGTGATAATATGACTTGATAAAAGAAGGGAATTTAAAAGAACATGATCACGAATAATTTATTTTGAAAGCTTTTACTTAAAATAATAATTATTTTAACTGTCATGTGAAATTAATGACAAAGTACGAGTAATTTATTGATACTGTTTGAACAATACTGTTACACAGAAATGTCAATTTGTTAGCAGAGTAGATAAATAAATTAATGTCCTCACCTGATACAAGGGCCGAGAAGTTGAGGTACAGTTCGTCCATATTGCCCACATGGCTAAGAGCCAGCTTGCCATCCCTCACAGTCCTCTGGACTTCGGAACGAAATGTCTCCACTTTGCGGAGCAAGGGAGTAGGCAATGCAGTGTCCAATACTGGACTCTGCTGCAAGAGCTCTGGGTGTCTCTTGCAGAAGCGAATTGCCCAACCTGGTGATGCCTGTCACATTATCACAAATGTCACAAATTCTTTCTTTGCAAACAACTCAATTTTTATTTTCCTTATACTGCTATACCTCTTGTAGATGAGACTCACAAACAAACAAGTTGAATGGAAGGTTCGTTATAACGTAAAACTACATTTGTGAGAGATCGTGCATATTTGCTTGGTTTCCGCACAAAACGAATCCGCGGAAAGTCTAAAATTCCACATTCAGTATTCCCAATCTAACACACATAACAATTTCCCTCTTCTTACCGCTTAAGTGACATATTGATTTTACTGCTTTAGGCTTTTAACGAATTATTTTTAGAGACGTTCAATATAGTAATAATTATAAACTGGAAACTTACCACTGCAATTTCATCTAAATTGCATTGATAATTATTGTTTTTAAATATTTGCAAAAATTAAGTAAACTCTACAATTCCACTAAAGTTTCTGCATTCGTGATGCAAGTAACATTAAGGAAGCCGTGAAAAAATCAACAAGATTCCAGACTCATCAAGACTGGGGAGAAAAAAAAAGACAGACGTATATCACGGCCTGCTGGAGTAGAGTAAACACAGAAAACATTTTAAAGCAACAATGTTGAAGATAGATATTTTTGTTTTCCAAATTTGCCGTCATTGAACAGAAACCAAGAAGGAGATTTCATTGCAACTAATTAGAAATTCCTCTTTCAGGTATGTAATAAACGATGTTTGCACAAAATAATGTACGATACACGAGCGGTATGTTTTCTTTCAAATCTCGGAAATTAAAAAAGCTCAACTACGTTTCGCTTTTTCAAACTTTTCCTCGAACATGAAAACTTCAACATACCGCTCTTGTAACGCATATTACTATTACACGTTTCTATGGGGGGGTCTGAAAAAAAAAAACGTGCAAGAGGGATAATCGTATAAGTGAGAAAAACGTATAACTGAAATGGCATTTAATTTCATAATTAATAATATGCAATTATTTTACAAAAAAAAGAAAACATCAGTTACAAACACACTTTCTCTTTCTTCCACTCATTGGAATTCAAAAACTAATCAGCTACCATCTCATCATATTGCTGAGTCTGTCAAAATATTTTCTTTCAGTTTGGAGTGGTGTTAGAATTTGGTTGTAGTTAGTGTGGTCACAGATTTGGACCTGGATTCTTATTATTCTTCCCTCTGGACATACTTCTCTCCCCTCTCTGAATTGATTCTTCCACAGGTGCATAATCAATTTACTGAAGCTAGTTTGTATGGGACAAGAACGAGCAGCTTCGAATTTCCAGGAATTTCAAAGTCGGCCCACATCTTAACAATGAACACATATTGTACCGTATTTACGTCATTATAATATGCACTTGTTTTGACAAAATGTCGTCTTGAAAACTGGGGTGCTCAATATATTCGCACTCAAAACATTCCGACTCGAACAAATTAAAATTAATGTTCTATTTATGTTACGAGATATGAAGGAAGCAACTTACAGAAAAGGCCACCTGAGTTCGTGTTTTCTAATTCTTTGCACACTTTTCATTCGTAATTTCTTATCCATTTTTTACAACAATCATTAATAAGAATACTATTTTTAATTATTAGAATAATTTACTAACACTTTCTTTTATTGTGAGATTTTATGAATACAACTCTCAACAATTTCGCGTCTTTAATTAAACCAAAAGAATTTACTACTAACTGCTGACAAAAGAGTAGCATGACGATAGTTATTGTCAATCAATGTTCTGACACCAACCAGACCTGTTCTGATACTACAAATGAGGATGGATGTGATGTATAGCTAGAGGTAAAGAAGTGCCTTCATAACCCATCTTGATAATATAATTTTAATCTTGAGTGGTTTCTAGCACATGTGTGTATCATATTCGCCAGCTTTTTTTTTTTTTCTGGATTTTAAGATAAAAAAATTGGTGTGCATATTATATTCAATGGTGTAAATACAGTATTTTCGCATTCTTACATTTTCATGGCAAACCTAATTTCGAGCAAAATTTAATTAGAACATATAAATGAAGTTCTATACTTCTCGGGGTTTAAAATATGATTGTATAAGTGAGAAAAACAAACAAACAAAACATATATAACTGAAATAAATTAACATGGAAAGTATAGGAATTTTGCTGGGACTTCAGAAAAAAATGTATAAGTGAGAAACTTATAATTAAAATAACTACTGAAGCTTTCCTGGCGATGTGATAACTCAAAACGTTCTCGGGCTTCTAGTCAGGTCAAAGTTAGTGATCCACTGACATTTCGAGGATGTTCATCTTCGTCTTCAGAGTTAACTGATAATTAGGGGGATAACTTGCTCCTTATTTATAGTGCCAGGGGGAGTAGTCGACTGAGGAGCTATGCGCTGATTGACTCTTCCATGTTACACGCAGTGTGAAAACAACTGACATGTTGTCTTGTGTTGTTTTGCGGCTGATTGACTGCACGTCTCATGGTAGGCGCAGCGGACGTGTTCTCATGTGTCCTCCGTTGATGACAGCTCATCGTTTGGGCATTGAGAAATTTAATAGCAGACAACATGTCGGCTGTGTTCACATCGCGGTCCGCACCACATGTAACATGGAGAACTAATCAGCACAAGCTCCTTGGCCGACTACTCCCCCTGGCACTATAAATAAGGAGCAGGTTATCCCTCTAATTATCAGTCAACTCTGAAGTCGAGGAAGATGAACATCATCGAAACGTCGGTGGATCACCAACTTATGACCTGGCTGGAAGCCCAAGAACGTTTGAGGTATAAATTTTTACACTACTTATATTTTCTACCTACAGTGGCATATGTTCCTCTCAAAAGAAAGAAAATTTGATAGTGTATTTTATTGTACTTTTGAAATACAAAAGCTATTAAAATTTAGGGTCCTGACTCACTGGAAAGAATGAATTTGTAAGTACATACATACATATATATATATATATATATATATATATATATATATATATATATATATAAAATAAAATGGCTTCCTATCTTGAGCTAAACATGTATCACCTGACATTTTCAAGAATAAACAAACTTTTCAAATTATTTTCAAGCAGGCAGACAAGCAAATACCATTGTGAACAATGGCAAGATGAAAATCAGTGTTGTCAACAAGTATAGAAACCTGCTCCACAATCAGAATCTTACCTTGAAGGCAGTATCTGAAGCCAGGGTGAGGGCGTGCACTTGCAGGTCGTTGTGGCTCAGACTGTTCCCCAGCTCCAGTTGTGTGAGGGCCCACTCCAACATGGCATCATCCCCCTCATGGCGTAGTATCACGTGGAAGCGATCACACCACCGCTTGTACCACCGGTACGAGCACTTGATGTTCTCATTGCCTTTACATCGGTATAGTTCCAGGCCCTTTGCTTGCACCTGTAGACGGTTTCTCGTATTGTTAGCAGAACCAAGAACTGCACTGACTCAAGTATAATGTTTCAGCTGGATTAATAAGAATTCGTGTTTATGAACCTCGTGCCATGTAGGCTTGCTGCCCCTCGTCTGCTGGGTCTGGTACCACTCCCAGATCTCCTGGTCGATCTCTTTGTCTGTGTCAGAGCGTCTGGAACCCAGTTTCTTAGATGTTATCTCTTCCACCGCTTCTACACGTTCACAGGACCTTTCTGAAGACTCTGCCTCATCTGAATCACAACAGTTGTTTGTAACTATCACAAACACCTTATATTTAAGTAAATACCTATACAATTCCTATGTCACACACATTTATATTATACATAGTATCAAACTTGTTGATCACATTACAAATATATTTACAAGCTCGTGAAAAGTAACTCCCACACTCACTACTAGTATGTTTAGCTCTGTGCAACTGAAGCCACTCGAACACCCTTTTACGGGACACATTAAAAGTGCGTGCAGCCACGATTTGACTATGCAATTGTGCAAATACCGCCACTTCCATCTTGAAAGCCTGAGGGTACTGGATATGATGCTCCTGTTTAGATTTCTCCCTCTCCAAACCCTCCCGATATACCTGCTCCTCATCAAACCTGCCAACATATCATCATTCACAATTCATAAAAAATTATATTTCTAATGTCTTAAAATATCTTCTTGTACAATTTTCAACAGAACACTAATGACAAGGTTGCAGATAAACATTGGAAGTAGAATATTTTTGGAAAAGATGTTCTGAGGCCAAACTCAAACCAAAAAGCAGCCATGTTCTTTTCCACACATACCTGCTGACCCACAGTTTGTACCAATGACAGTTGTCAGTGGAGCTCTGCCCCATTATTTGCCTTGCTTTATCCTTCACCTCTCCTGCTGTAACCTCCCGACCTTGCTCTCGACATCGACGCAACCATGTAAGGAACTGTTGATCGACAGGATGTGACACTGGGGTCTGCACTTTCTTCCTGTTCTGAAGCATAGAGCACAGTGACTTCAATACTAAAGAGAATCAATAATTCTGAAAAGATTGAAGTGTCTCCTCCATAGTTTTCCAAATGCCAAGAAATGCAATAAGTTCAGGATTAAAAGTCTGATGTCTCATTTGGCGAAGATTCTCCTGCAAATACTGAATCTACATTTAAAATGGAAAAAAAGTTGGAAGAAGTGCAATTTGGCTTAAGCTAGGGAAAAGGTATGAGAAATGCAATTGAAATAATTGGCAAAAGATAGCAAGAGAAAAATAAAGAAGTGTATGTAGTATTTGTGTATCTGGAAAAGGCTTTGACAGAGTGGATTGGAATAAATTTATCCTGAAGGAAATTGGTGCAGATTGGAGAGAGATGAGGCTATATGAAATAACGAGTCAAAGTCAGGATAGAAGAAGAAATATCAGAGGAAAGTGAAATAGACAAGGATGCCCTTTATCTCTTACCATGTTCAACATCTACTGGAGAATTTAGTGAAGAACTGTTTTCAGAACATGGAAGGGGTGATAGTAGGAGGAAGAAGAATAAAGTGCGTAAGATTTTCCAAAGATGAGGCATTATTAGCAGAAAAGGAAATGATACTAAGGGATATGAACATGTCGAGATAACATTATTGTTGCCACGTAACAGGCCTGATGAAGTATTACTCTACAACGAAATCAACCCCACAAATGATAGCTGTGAGCATTATAGGATGAAGATAAATGTAAACAAAACGAAGATCATGGTAATCGGAAGAAAAATAAAGAAGGTAAAAGTACAAATTTGAAATGAGACAGTAGAACAATGGACAGCTTCAAATGCTTGGGATGTATTATAAGTAGTAAAATGAGCTGCTGCCAGGAAGTCAAAAGAAAGGTAGCAATGGCAAAGAAAGGTTTTATCAGAGAAAGAAGCAACTTCTAAGGACCCCTGGAAAAAGAACTAAAGAAGAAACTAATGAAGCACTTTGTGTTGAGTGGAGCATTATTTGAGTGCAGAAACATGGACATTATGACGAAATGAAGAGAAATAACTAGAAGCATTTGAAATGTGGATATAGAGAAGAATCGAGCATGTGAAATTAGAGAGACAGAATAAGAAATGAAGTTGTGATAGAATGAGTAGGTGAAGAAAGCATAATGGTGAAACTGATCAGGAAGAGAAAAAGAAATTGGCTGGGTCACTGGCTAAGAAGAAACTGCCTACTGAAGGAATGGTGAACAGAAGATAAGTTTGGGGCAGAAGAAGACATCAGATGATAGACAAAATTAAGATATTATATGCATCATATGTGGAGACTAAGAGGAAGGTGGGAACACACGGAAGATTGCAGAATGCTAAAGAGTGGTCTGAAGTATACTCACCTGAGTCAGCTGTCTCTTCCAGTCCTTTTCTTTTTTCCAAGATGATATCGTGCCATCATTGACTTTAAACTTCTTAGCTGTTTCCCTCAATGTGTGGCTTGCCGCATAAGCAAGCACCTTAACCTTGAACTGAGGAAGGTATCTCTCTCCCTTCTTTCTATGCTGCACCACTGACTTCTTGCTCTTCTTAGAAGCAGGTTCCACTGCTTCAGGATTCCTTCTTGTATCAGCATGAGACTCCAATATTACTTCTGGTGACAGTACATCCTGAGAGACAGTCGACGTCATTTCAGGAACGTTCACACTTGACCCTTCACTGTTAATCCCCACCTGCACATCCATGTGGAAGCCGACATCCTTGAATATCGAATTCACAAAATCCTCATTATCTGAGGAACATGTAGAGACAACATTATCGTTGTCACGTAACAGGCCTGATGATGTATTACTCTGCGACGAAATCAACCCCACAATGTCTTTTAACCTATCTGCTTCAGTGGTTGTTGGAATGCTACAGGGGTAAGAATCACTATGTTGTAAATCCAGGTGGAAATTATCACAATCTGATAGCATATTGTGCTCGGGATAATAAAGAGAGTCCATGCTTGGTCCTGCAAACACACTCTCTAATGAATCTGAGCTCAAAGTACTGCCATGGAGACTGTGCATGACTTCGGGTGGCAAGTAGTCCACAATGTT
Source organism: Periplaneta americana (assembly GCF_040183065.1). Taxonomy (NCBI): domain Eukaryota; kingdom Metazoa; phylum Arthropoda; class Insecta; order Blattodea; family Blattidae; genus Periplaneta; species Periplaneta americana. The sequence continues at coordinate 62,722,882 of NC_091131.1, read as the reverse complement.
CAGCATAGGTGTGGACAGCATTGCATTTGATTCAGATGTCTGGTCTGAAATGCTGCTGGAACAACAAGGTTCAATACTTTCTGTTTCGCGGTTTGCTTCTTCTGCTACTTGCTGCATGTCAACTGATTTCTCTTGTGATATACTCTCATTAGTTGAAATGGAACCCCCTTCAACATTTTTGGAAGAGGGTGTTTCACACCTTGTTGACAATGTAGAACTTGAAGGTAACTCTGGTTCTATACTACACACTTTGGAGAGTTGGTCAGGACTGAAATTCTGACATCTCTTCACCCATCGTCGATACCAACCATCACTTGCCTGAAAGTGAATACTGAAGTTGGTTATGAGCAACATGAAACACAAAAAGATATATAACAAAGGCTATCAGGTATAAAAATAGTCAAATGACACGTACTCTCTTATCATATGTCCGCTGAGTTAGCTCTTTGGTAGCATGTCTGCCTCCAGACTAGCCGGCCTGGGTTTGATTCCCAGCGGGGTCAGAAATTTTAATGTAAAATTTCTACCTCAAGACTAGGAGAGATGGCGGTGCACAACTTCTAATCACTAAATTGTGCACCAATATGCCTAAGTTAAATCCCAAATCTCTCCACAGTGCATATGAAGAGAAGGCATATGTCACTGTTGATAGTCATTTTGGCACATACAGTAAATGTTTCTTATGTAATCAAACATTACAAGTAAAAAGTAAGCTGAAATCAGTCATGTGAGATTTAATACTAGCATTCCAAAATGAAACTACTATTGTGGATAGAACAGTTGGAATGAGGAAATCTACTGCACTTTCCGAAACTTAAAGCCTTAGATAACTGTAAGAATATTTCTCTCAAAGGATTTATAGGTATTGTAAGACAGTGGTATTCAATCTATAGTACTTGTATCCCCAGGGGTACGTGAGATTACCTCAAGCAGTACGAATCTCATTGACCATGTATGTAAGAATGCTAACAAATATATTTTATTATACTTGTTGATAATTATTTCAGTTTACATATTTTTTTTTTACAATATCAACTCTTGTTTTTTTCTTATAATAATAATAATAATAATAATAATAATAATAATAATAATAATAATAATAATAATAATAATAACAATAATAACAATAAATAATAATAACAATAATAATAATAACAATAACAATAAATTTATTAATTCTGCAAAGAATTCAATCGTGAATCCTCTTCGGGCAAGACTCTTTCTTTGATAGCTCTAAAATATTCAATCTATCTTCTGAGAAATCACATAGCTATATAAAGTAAATTAATAACACAATAATAATAATTATATTTCTCACTAAAACATTTTCATAAAATTGTACGTATTTACTATTACTTGTATATTTGGTATATTTTGTCCTTCAGGGCAACCCCTATTTTAGGGGAAGTTTCTAAAATAAATAAAATATTGTAGCTACAATATCAATCATAGTGTTTTGTTATTTCTGACATAAATTGTAATGCAGTGTGGGGGTACGAAGGCAAAAAAGTATATTTTGGAGGTATGTTAGAAAAGAGATTGAATACTACTGTTCTAAGACATTTAGAGAAGCAATTCAAAACACGTTACGAGAGTAGGGAGAAAATGGAAATCTGATTCTCTATTTTTGATACCCCACTCACAGTAGATTTTAAGGATATTCAGGACGCACTATTGCAAATGGAATTGATCGACCTACGATGCAACCGTAGACTTCGTGAAAAATTCATCAATACCTCAAGTACTGATCTAATAGAAACAGAGCACTTCCGGCTCACAATTCGCAAACCTGAAGCAAAATGCTGCAAAAACAATAGCCATGTTTGGAAGTATGTATGTCTGTGAGCAAGCATTTTCTGTTATGAAACTTCTAAAAAGTCAACACAGAGTGAGGATGAGTGACAATAACTTGAGAAATAGTTTGTGGATATCTGTTGCTAATAATATTCATCCCAACTTCAAGGGCATAGTAAAATCAAAACAAATCTAGAAACTGAAAGTGTAAGAACAGAAAAAGGATCAGTCAAAACATGTCTCTCGCATACAGTGACAATAGTACGCCTGCTGGATAGACAGCCACGCACTTCATATAGCGACATGACATGCTACAATGGCATACTGGTGGCAGGAATGTTGACATAACTGGTCTAGGTATTGGACCAACAACAACAAATTAATGTAACATGATTTACCGATAAGACTTTATAGCAAACTGTCAGAATAAAAGGGATCAGGCATCTGGAAATTCTCATGTAGACCTACTCTATATGAGAGGCCAGTCATCAACAGATTCAACTTTCCCCATATTTACTTGTAGAGGCCTGAATGCAATGGAAAATCCTCACGACAAAATATAAGCATGTTGCCAGTAGTCCAGGTAGTTCATGAGGAGAAGTGCTGGATACTCCTTACTAGATCATCGAAGAAACGAAGATATTCTCAAGGAATTACAAATGATTCCAATTGTCCAGCACATACAGCAATACAGGGGCGATTTCTCAGGGCATGCTATGCTTGCTGCGCAAGCCCAATATTTTCGTAGAATGTGTATTTCTCAAAATGGAATTACGTACATTAAAATTTATTTTGATTTTTGGAATATTGTATAGGCATAATACCATCCTTAGAGAACATGATGATAATTGTTCAGATTGTCAATCAATATAGATAAATACAATATAATATTTGTTACTCAGTCAAATGACAAATCAATGTAAAATAATGACTTATATTATATGGTCATTAAGTTTTAAACACATAAATTACATATTGCAAACGTTTTCGCCCATTCAGGCATCTTCAGACACAATTATACAATATCTCAATATCAAACTGTATAGTCATTACATTGGTGGTAGATAAACTGTTTAAAATTAATGATGTACAACATCTCCATAATTAAAATGTAATATTACAGGTCATAAAATTAAAATAATATTAAAATTAGAACAACGTAGTGTTATGATTTAAACTTCATAATATTCTGTGAAACTTGTTCAGAAGAGTCCAATGATTGATCGGTTATATGTCGTTTGAACGTGGCAACTGTATAGGTCACTATATGACGTGGGCAAAGTGATATTAGCTACAGGTCCGATAGCAGCAGGTCATCCCACATCTTCATAACTACTTCAAAACACAGGATGTTTCATAGTGACCTATACAGTTGCCACGTTCAAACGACATATAACCCATCAATCATTGGACTCTACTGAACAAGAGTTTCACAGAATATTATGAAGTTTAAATCATAACACTACGTTGTTCTAATTTTAATATTATTTTAATTTTATGACCTGTAATATTACATTTTAATTATGGAGATGTTGTACATCATTAATTTTAAACAGTTTATCTACCACCAATGTAATGACTATACAGTTTGATATTGAGATATTGTATAATTGTGCCTGAAGATGCCTGAATGGGCGAAAACGTTTGCAATATGTAATTTATGTGTTTAAAACTTAATGACCATATAATATAAGTCATTATTTTACATTGATTTGTCATTTGACTGAGTAACATATTATATTGTATTTACCTATAATACCATCCGCAGGTTGCACACCGCAAGTATCGCAACGCTTGCTCGTTTCTCGGAGCTACAGGAAAGACGTAGAAACAGCGAGAATATGATGCGCGTGCAAGTGCCATCCTCCTTAGTCCGTCCTAGGCGCACATGCTTCTGTTATGTGTTGTTTGAAGCTCTGGTCCGACAGCTACACCAACGACTATTTAACGTTACACAGACCAGTAATGACAGCGGGAATGTGCTGTGATTTGCTAGTGCAATGTAATTGTATGAGCAGAATGCATATGTTAACTGCTGCGTGCATTATTAATTCTTGCATTGAGTTCGGAATTGTGTGTTACTGAAACATTATTAAATCCATTTTCCCGAAGAACTATTCAACAGAAGACAGACATTATAGAGAATATGTGCGCTCGTTCAGTGCAGCTCAATACAACAATATGCATTGGTTGGCAGGATCGAAAAAAACTAAATAAACTGTTTTGTTGGCCATGTTTGTTATATCATATCGAACTCTACATGTGATAAGTGAATATGATCCATGACTTATAATGATTTCATAATTATAAAATAAATTATTTATGTTGGGTCTAGTTATTTTTATTAATTATGAATTATTATATCCTCCCATCTTCCTCTATGAATAAAAGAGCAAGCCTAACTTTCGTGACTAGCATTCGCCCCTGCAGCAATATAAACTGAAGTGAAAGAACATATTGACAGGATGCACTGCAACTGCATAACCAAATAGAATCTAGCAAAAAAATCTGATGGAGAGACTCTGTAACAGACCACTAGGTCAGTACATATCATGATTTCTGTAATGAATTGTCCCTTAAACGTATGGGTGATATAAAAAATTATGAAAACGCTATTCCTTGCTTCCTGAAATTAATGTAAGTCTAATACATGAAAGACAACGACGATGTATGAGAGGTCTTTTGACGATTTCGAAGTAAGAATTTGGTACATCTTTAGTTTCTTTGACAAGACTATTATTCTTGTGCACTATATGAGACTAAATTTTGAGACATTTATTTAATGAATCTGTGAAGAAAAAAAATAGCAGATATTTCATGGTGCAAACTATGTACGTATGCTATGAGTGAAACCACTCGTATTTTTACGACCACAATAAAAGTTCTCAACTTTGACCCTCAAACTCAGATTTATTCGTAGGGAATGTTGAAGAAATGAAAGTGCAGGAAAAATCCAAATTCTTTAGACAAGCTAATATGACATAGGCTATTCAGCAAGAAATTTTGTAAATTCGCACAGCAACAAGTTTCCCATTCAAAAATGAACAGTTTTAGGGCATGAGAAGCATACACAAAGCCAGAAGATTGCGACTTGAAGACTTTATCTAAGGAAATAAATGCACTATTTTTCACTTCTCTTAATACATGTGCCACAAAGCTCTCCATGTATCATGTCATGTGGGTAGTGTGCTATCTAAACCAAAGAACTCAGTGCAGGCAAGTGAGTAATAGATGCTCTCATTACGATAAAAGAACTGATCCTGGATTATTTCCTAATTGTTTTAATGCTCTTTGTTTCAGTTTTGTGAACTTGCTTACTTGTAATTGTGAACCCTTGTTCCTGTGAACTTGTAAGTTAGACCAATAATTGTAACCTACTTTGAAGTCCGTGATGCCAGCCTGGTGGAAGGCCCATTTTGCCCTTGCCTGCACAACTCGCTTAGACACTTTCGTTCCCTGTTGCAAGCTGGTGTCAGAATACCACTGCCACAGCTTGCGATCCACTTCACCATTTGCTGGCCGCAGACCACGACGAAACAGAACGGTCATCTATGAATCAGATAAATAGAAGAAAAACCTCAATATCCATGCAGCAAAGGTGTCAATATATTACTCTATCTTGGTACTAAAAAAAAGAAAAGAAAAGGCAAGAAGAACTCCTAAATTATTTCTCTATGATGACCAAAATAAATTGTCTTACTATATAAATGTACTACAATAACCTATTGTGCGTCCATAGAGATTAAATTGACAACCCTGAAGCAAGTTCCTTCTTCATTCTCACATCATCTTTTGTTGTCCATACATTTCTGCCATCTCTTAAAAACCTATCCATCACTCACTGTAGTTCTCATAGGGAAATGTTTGCAGTCTCCTCACGGCTAATTTTAGCACTTCCTTTCATAAAACTGGTAAGTAGGCCTAACTTTCTAACTACTTTTATTCGATTACACTGTTAAGGAAACTGTATATGTACAGTTGCAACATTAACGCTCTATGATATCCGCACATGGCAAGTGCCACACTAGATGAAAGCACAAATATCGTGTGTTGGTGGACATTTCAATGACTCGCCTTGTTTACACTGTATTCTATTTCATTCTGGGACTATCTCATAAATTATGAATGAGATAAATACGAAATCCCAATATCAGATTCCTTGAATGATTTGCAGTGGACCAAATTTTTTCTATCAATTGTTTCAATTACTACTATTAAAACACAGTCAATCCTAATTGGCTCTTGTACAAGCTCCTTTCATCTTGTCACAATCTTTCTCCCACTTGAGAAATAAAAAGTTACATTTAATGGCTGAGTCAAACGAAAAAATTTCATTGAATTGAAGAATAAGTGGTTTGACATTCTAAATAACCGAATAGTTGCTATCCAAATTAGCATGGCAGCGCTGCACATAAGTAAGTGGGGGAAGACAAATATATGCACTATATTACTAGTGCTAACAGTTCACGATTCCTTCACTATAAAATGCGTAGCACAAGCTCTTTCCTAACGGTGTCCAAGAAGTGCATGTGCAAATTTTGTGGTACAAAGTGCGACAAATACCACATTCTGAACTGTAGCGGATACACCAACACAATGACAGAACTCACACTTGCGAGCACTTCCTATTTATTATATTTTTGAAGGAAAGTTCAAGACCTGCCAACGCAAAATAAAGCTGTGTCAAAATTAGATTTTTTGCTACTGCTACACATTTCATCCACCTGGTCGTCTTTAACACTCATTAACTTATCTACCAACAACTATTATAACTAACGCTCAAGTATACAAACATGCCAGAGGATGATGCAAAGAAAAATACTGGGCACCACGCTACGAGACAGAATGACAAACGAAACATTACAAAGACTGACGAACACTACTGACGCAGCACAACGAGCCACGGCAACGAAGTGGACCTTGGAGGGACATGTGGCGAGACTACATCAGACAAGATGGACCCATGCAGTCACGATGTGGGACCCCTATGTCGGAAAGAGAGGACAGGGAAGACCACGGCTCAGATGGTCTGACATGTTTACCAAAGAGGCGGGGAAACAATGGTCGAGGACAGCAAAGAACAGAGTTTTGTGGAAAGAACTAGGGAAGGTCACTGTAAATAGATAACGTAATCAGTGTTAAGATATTGTAAATAGTAAAGTCAGTATTAGTGAAAGTGTAAGATAAGTTTTGTAAATAGTAAAGTCAGTGTTGAGAAAGTGTCAGGTAAATAGTGTAAATAGCAACCAGTGTTTGTCAAAGTGCCAGTGTCAGTATAATGTGTGTAGTAAAAGGTAAAGGTAAAGGTATCCCGTAACATGCCATGAAGGCACTTGAGGGGCATGGAGGTAGAGCCCCATGCTTTCCATGACCTCGGCACTAGAATGAGGTGGTGTGGTCGGCACCATGCTCTGACCGTCTTTTACCCCCGGGAAAGACCCGGTACTCAGTTTTATAGAAGGCTGAGTGAACCTTGGGGCCGTTCTGAAAGTTTGGCAACGAGAAAAAATCCTGTCACCACCTGGGATCGAACCCCGGACCTTCCAGTCCGTAGTCAGCTGCTCTACCAACTGAGCTATCCGGCCGCCCATAATGTGTGTAGTGCAGGAAAAAAAAATGAACAAAGAACAGAGTGCTGAGACTAGTTAAAGTTGAACAGGGTTATTAACCATGTCACAAAAGTAGTATACACGACAAGCTCGCCTGGATTGGCTCACCAAGCGAGTACACTTGAGCCATCCCTGTCGAGGGGGTTCTAACCCCATCACAGAAGGCCTGTGCCCAACTTGGGACATCATTGCTAACATTCATTCATTCATTAGGCTATAATGACAATGGTACCTCTCATTGAGGTTCTGCCTATTACATACATCCTTTGACACGAAAAATGGTCGCTCTCCTGTAGCGTGAATTTGTTTAAGTGTTGTTCAGGTTAGCATGTGATGCACATCAGGAAATATAGTAATTTAGCATCGAGATCTGAGGATGAAATCAAGTCATAGTATCGACGTAATCTGAATGTCACAAAAGACATAAATTGCTTATGAAGCCTTTATTATGGCTTAGCGATAGAGCTCTTTCTTCTCATTACAAAGACCGGGCTTCGAATCTCTCTATATAAAACGCATGTATGTAAACATGACGCACACAATGATTTCCGAGCTATTCCGAGGTGGGACTTAAGTTTCTGAACAGCAACCAATTTCCATATCAAAGGATGTACCTACATCTACTATCAAGCAGTACGATCTTACATGATATGTGTCAAAGGAATAACAATTGTTTGTATACATCTGAAGTTTGAATAATGTAATACCAGTATGTAACTAGTCAGTGAAGTATTCAATGAAAGAAACTGGCCACCCTACCCCATTATCACCTAGCTTAGTTACCTCATGAGTGATGCCTTATTGTGAGGTTCAAACCTGTCTTCGGACAGTTGATCAATGACAATGGATCGCAGAATTTCATCCAACCCTTCAACAGCTCTAGTTCGATTCCGAATACAAATACAAATGGCTTTTCAGAAACCCGCAGGTTCATTGCCGCCCTCACATAAGCCCGCCATTGGTCCCCATCCTGTGCAAGAATAATCCAGTCTCTATCATCATATCCCATCTCCCTCAAATCCATTTTAATATTATCCTCCCATCTACGTCTCGGCCTCCCCAAAGGTTTTTTTCCCTCCGGTCTCCCAACTAACACTCTATATGCATTTTTGGATTCGCCCATACGTGCTACATGCCCTGCCCATCTCAAACGTCTGGATTTAATGTTCCTAATTATGTCAGTGAAGAATATAATGCGTGCAGTTCTGCATTGTGTAACTTTCTCCATGCTCCTGTAACTTCATCCCTCTTAGCCCCAAATATTTTCCTAAGAACCTTATTCTTAAACACCCTTAATCTCTGTTCCTCTCTCAAAGTGACAGTCCAAGTTTCACAACCATACAGAACAACCGGTAATATAGGCCTAACTGTTTTATAAATTCTAACTTTCAGATTTTTTGACAGCAGACTACATGACAAAAGCTTCTCAACCGAATAATAACACACATTTCCCATATTTATTCTGCGTTTAATTTCCTCCTGAGTGTCATTTATATTTGTTACTGTTGCTCCAAGGCATTTGAATTTTTCCACCTCTTCCAAGAATAAATCTCCAATTTTTATGTTTCCATTTCGTACAATATTCTGGTCAAGAAACATAATCATTTACTTTGTCTTTTCGGGATTTACTTCCAAACCTATCACTTTACTTGTTTCAAGTAGAATTTCCGTGTTTTCCCTAATCGTTTGTGGATTTTCTCCTAACATATTCACGACGTTAGCATAGACAAGAAGCTGATGTAACCCGTTCAATTCCAAACCCTGTCTGTTATCCTGAACTATCCTAATAGCATATTCTAGGGCAAAGTTAAAAAGTAAAGGTGATAGTGCAGCTCATTCTTTTAGCCTGCAGTGAATTGGAAAAGCAGCAGAAAGAAACTGGCCTCTGCTATAAGTTTCACTGAGACACATTTTAATTAATCGAAATAGTTTCTTGGGAATACCAAATTCAATAAGAATATTAGCCTATATAAAACTTCTCGGGAAAATTTCAATATACGGATTCCTCACCAAAAATTATACCTTAAAATACTAAAAAGAGCAGATTTGTCTGCGTTTGTCGAATGCACATCATTATGCTTACGAAAAGGCATTTTTCAGTGCCAATAATTTATTTTGTGTGCACAAGGTTGGAATTTTGAAGTAAGAGGGAAAGGAAGTAATCAGTGTTCTGAAATGTATGCAACTTCTCTCTTTTAAAACCGAGTCAGTTCGATTCGGAATATCTTTAATAATACCTTAACTTTTCCTTACCTTTTTATTTGAGCACTTATCGCTGTCTGATGGCTTGATCGAGTTCTTTGCACTTTCAACAAATAAACCATTACCACTACTTTCCTTACTTCGTGTTTCTTCATTCTTACTTGCTTCTTGACTTACATTAGTCAGCTCGGAGCCCAAATGCTTACGAACTTTGTGTTTACCCATTGATACAATTATTCTTATAACGTTTAAAAGCGAGAGTAAGCATTCTCAAAATAAATGTTTATAATCTACAAACGGAGCTCTCCAATTAGGCTCTACCCATGATACAAATATACTATCAAGGTACATAGGGGTTATTGTATGTATGAAGTATATTAACTTATAAATCGAAAAGTAAAATTAATCCCGTAAAAAATAAAGGTTGGGAATTGAAATAGTGTAAGTAGCAGTGATAGGCTTTCATCATAAGGAATTTTACATTAATCTTTATGAAAATTCTTCAGTTGAAGCGGAAGCTGCATAACTGAAAATTAACATCGATTAAAATTTAAAAAAATGGCCAACAAGATTGTGCTACCAAATGTGTTCTAGTTAATTGGTGTTTGGATACTGAATTACATAACCAAACATTCTGAACTTGAACTGGTACAGGAATCACTAGCATAAACATGTTTCGTAATAAACATAACTTCATTACGATGTACGAGATATTTCAACCAAATTCGCATTTCAGAAGAATACAACTTCGGTTTTATTTGTGTTATCCACCTGTAGCTGATCTGTAGAAACGAAATTAGCAAAACAAAACTCGTAACATATGATCATGAATGCCATTTGTATTTCCATTTCCAATACTTATGGTCTACCAACATCACGGCATAAATTTATTCTGTTTATAAGTGATTCCTGTAGTGCTGTTTTATGAATACACTAATATAATAATTATATGTTTAATAATCAGCATCTCCTCCACCTACATCAAAAAGTGTTTTACACTATTACACATATTGTGCAGTCTTTTTAAAAATATTAATCTAATTTGTGTAATATTGGCAACAATTAATACCAGTCGTACCAATATGATTCACATTGACATGTGACTTGTAAACTGGTATATTATTTGTGTACGATAAAGATTCATATAATTTAATACAAGCAATATTTTAATTTAAAAATATGCAAGTATATTAGTAGAATGTGGTATTGACATATACACCTAATTACTTTCTTAGTCTGTGACTCTGCTAATAGCTGAGGGAAAAAGATCGTTAATTCGAAAAACCGACGAACGAGCTAGAATTTATTGAGAGACACACATTGAATGTTTATATTTAAAACTATGTCAAGCGAGAAAATGATGGTAACAAACAAATAATGGAATTAAATCACGTTCAACGTGTTAGAATGTTATATAAAACAATCCTAAAGTTGCATCGTGGTTTACCTGTAGAATTACAGGTTATGGGAAATAGTTACGCAAGAGATGAATTTAAGAGACACAAAACGTGTAATGTTGCAGAGGCATCAGTCTTCATGGTTGAATGGGCAGTAAGTTATACTTACAATGTACTATACATGCATCATCATGATAATATAGTCCTATTGAATTTGAGGTCGTAAATTTGACATGTTATTCAGGGTGCTGACTCTAATTTTATTAGGTATTATAGATTACAGTCCAATACTTTTTTTTCATTGCTCGTTTATTATGATATAGGCTAAAAATTTCATGTCAGTACATTTAATCTTAATGTTTACATCTTATTTTCAGAAATATGCAGTCACACTAGCGCAGCAATTGGGCTTGAAAGGACCTAGAGATGCAAGGAAACTTGGAAAGAATCTGGATGAGACAAGATTTGAAGAAATGCGTGAAGATCAGATTGTACAACTGTATGAGCTCTTTCTAGCTGCGAAAGAAGATGACCACAAAGATAAAGAAGACGGGAAACTACCATGATTTAAATCTAGACACAATGTAGCAGATATTATGACTAGCTTCTCGCACTGTCATTGCATAGGTCTAAGCAGGACATGACAGTATTGATAGTGTTATTGGAGAGAAGAAATAAAGCACCTGGAGCCGTATTTTTATGTAGATATTAATAAAAACCATATTCTTAACCATTGCTTCTGAAAATGTTTTTGTAAGTGAAATAGAAATAAAATAGAACTAACTTAGAAGTGAGTTATATGAGCTCTGAGCACTTTAGCCCCTATGGTCTATTGTGTTTGCTTTTAACATAGGCTACAATGTAATTAGTCATGAAACATTTTTCACTTTCAGCAGTGATTCAGAATCTCACTTTGGAGATATTCTCTACCACGAATTTATGATACTAAACAATTTAATTAGTCTTGTAAAAGTTCAGAACAGTGGAAGTCAACACAATTATTCTCAAGTCAGTCTTTTTCAGGGCTAAGACATACTTGATAATCTTCTCATAGTCTCAATTACCTTCTTTGTGTAAGAATTGTTTTCATGAATCACATTTTCCAATAAAATATTTACCAAAAATGTTAAAGTTTAGTAATTATTAAAACAAAACAAAAAAGAACTACCGTAATAATTGAAGACTACAGGAGAAAAACATGATAAGTCCAATTTTACTGTTTCTACAGGAGAGCAAATTAATTCAAGATCCATATATTGCATTGTCTTTGGGTTATCATTCTTCAGATTTCTTTGGACTAATGAGATTGTTATTCTGTACAGTTAAACTATACAAATCTACAATAACAGAAAATCTATCATTTTGGACTTACCAAGTTTTTCCCCTGTGCTCTTCAATTAGAATAGAAAATATGAATGTAGGTCCTACCCAAAGACGTTATATAGTATATTAGACTCACACGGAGCGCTGGTGTGCTGTCCAAAATTGAAACCAGTCTGCGCATGTCATTAAATAGGTAGAAACAGCGGTAAACACGAAACCCGAGCTACTTGCAAAGTGGCTTGTTGCTATTAAAAGAGATAAATTTGTGCCTTCACCTAACGTAAAATTGTGTTCGGCTCATTTTAAAGACACAGATTTTTGGAAAAGTAATGGCAATAGAATTTTGAAAGATGATGCTGTACCATCCCTGTTTAATTTTCCAAGCTATTTGCAAGAGGTACGATATATTATCTCTGTTGTTACACTATCAATATCATTAAAAATTAATCACTAGTTTACGACAATAAAGAATACTTAATTGTTAGTACAAGTATAATTATCAGACTGTAGAGAAATCCCACTGAGTGAATTATTTAGACTTACACATCAGTTATTGAACACAATTAGTGGAAAGATAACTTTTTGTTTTTATTATGTAAATTAATTTATCTGCAAAATAATAAAAATCGATTCAAAATCTATAGGTGGATAAGTAAGTAGGGCCTAAATAAATAAATGGCTATAACAGCTAAGCCTACTTTGTGGACTTATGATTCAGGGTTCATGATCAATATGTATAGGCCTAACTAGACTAATAAATTAGCCAGCCGTGGGTTTGATCTTGTTGGAGAACATGCTATGTTTCAGATGTAAGGAAATGGATACATAATTTCCTGTGGGAACTAAATATCACTAATGGGATTCTAGGAGGGGGGAGGGAGAGAAAAGTTATTATTTTCTGTTCAACCATCTTTTGGCGTTTAACAGCAAATAAACATGATCTACCTAATTAAGTGTATAAATATTTAAACATTTATTATTACATTGTAGCAGATTTTGTAACTTAATAGAGGTTGTTTTTTGTAGGTTGAGACATAACCCCTTAGGCCATTAAAATTACTTTATATTTGTGAGTGGTCTATGCTGTCATTTGCACAGCAATTTTTGTTGTTGTTTTGTTTTTGCAGATATTCCTAGTGCATTATTTTTCACTGGGGGGTTATAAATGCATATAGTTCACATACAAATAACCCGTTTATATTTTGCCGGATATATATTATTAAAAAAGCAAGGAATATCATCCTATTGATATAACATATGTGCATAAAATTACGTACTATCATTCCGCAAGCAATGATATATATATATATATATATATATATATATATATATATATATATATTTATTTATTTAAAATAACAATATATTATGTAAAGAAATCCACTCATAAAAAATATGTTTTTTTTTACATAATGTGATTATGTTTAGTTTTTAGGTCTTCATGTTACCTATTAATTGCAATGTATTAAGTACCGGTAGGCTACTTTTTATAATTGATAGCATCCCCTTTATTAATTGAAGAATGACTTATAAATGCAATATACTTTTGCTACCTTTGCGCATTATATTTTGCGTGGTTACTTATGTCCTGTGGCCTAAAAGTACCGGTAATATAATTTACGATTCTCTAAAACTTAACAACAGGTCTATACTGATTATCACATATTTATTTCACTTAAGAATTTGATTAGCCTATAATAAGAACTTGTGTAATCAAGGTGCATGTATTTACGTCTTGTGATCTAAGAGTAATGTACCATATGTTAATATAATTTTCGATTCTCTGAAACCTAACAATATGCCAATTAACGTAAATTTATACATTCTATAATGTGTATTGTGTAGGCCTATTTATGGATGTATGAGCATGTTTTCTGTCAATTGCGGCATAAGTATTTTCTTTCCTTTAATGCTCTGACCCATATCAATTAAACATTGAATATATTTATTTCGTCCTAATTTTACGTTAAACGTCGAAAATGGACATAATCTGTCAATTTTAAATCATCACAGCGTTAAATTGTGTGATTTACGTGCTGCTATTATGCGTCTGCTCTCCTACATCATGGCGGCAAGCGCAGCGTTCAATTTGCCCCCGTTTCCTCGTTTCGCGCAGCCGAGACTGTAGGGGCTTGGTCCTACCCTATCACTTCAAAATTGTCCTACACATACTAAATAACGGACATATTCTAATCTGAGAACATTTTTTAAATTACAGTGAGTCAAAGATGTACGAGATCTATTAAAAAAGTATCTGATCTTTGACCAGGAAAAATATAGTTAACTCACTTGGAAGTCTGAAGTCCTAAATCCCCTTCAAAGTAGTCTCCTTGGTACTGCATACTGGGATACAGTATTCCCGCCATTGTTGGAAGCCTTTCTGGAAGGTCTCTTTGGGATTGGAGTACAGGTGGGCTGTCTCATCCTGCACAATGTCTTCTTGTGATTGAAACTGAGTCTCTTTCAGAGGCATATGCAGATTGGAAAACAGTAAAAAATCAGAAGCCATATTGAGAGAATAAGGAGCCTGACGAATGTAAGGAATGTGTGTTTGGTCAAGAAAGCTTTTTATCATATTCTAGCCTAATATTTATAGGTTAGTCAATACATTATTTTGAATTCAGGAATCCCAAAGTATGCTCTAAAAACTGACCTGTCACTGGTGATTTTTTACCACAGGTCAAGTGGACTGAGCCGTTCTGAAAATTATGACGAAGTGCAAAACGTTCTACCTTTGCCAGACTCGCAAGAAGAGAATCTGCTCGTATTTCCAATGAAAGATAGTGATTTAAAACTTAGTAGATAGCAAAATGAAATCAAACAATATTTAAATGTTGCTGTTCTTCCTGTACTGGTAGCTATCTTCTTATACGTACAACAGTTCTCAGATGTTAAGAATTGAATTGGTAATGGAAAGGTTCTGAGTTCGAGACCTGTACAGTTAGCCTTTTCTTTTTATCATGTTGCTCTATGTTCATTATTGCTGTATTATAATCAGGATGTGTTTTTCGTACCAGTATGTTTAAAATGATAAAAGGATCAAACAAAAATATTTCCCTTTCCTTAATACACTACTTTACTGTGAAAAAATACTATCTCAACGTCATCACACAATGGTCCAGTGGCTAGAATGTTGGACTCATAATCCTGTGAACCTGGGTTCGATCCTCGGCATACCCGATTTATTTGTGTGTTGAGATCAAAGTTTCGCTTTTATTTGATAGTGTGAAGGAAATATGTCTCTAGAAACTTCAACCAATGAACAAAACACTTGAACAAAATTAGAATTATTTCTTTACCACTTTCTACATTGTGCAGTCTTCAGGAAGAAATGGATCAGAATCATCTTCAGCAATGTCCAGCCTTTTCCTCAAAACCTAAAGTGTGTGAGAAATACGAGGGAAGTTTGATAAGTTGTGTGTGTGTGTGTGTGTGTGTGTGTGTGTGTGTGTGTGTGTGTGTGTGTGTGTAATGCCTACTCACTTCACTTGCGTGATTCGGATTCCACATACTGCAGATAGATGGCAAAACTGTGACCCATTTTCAAGTTGCATACCACTTTGGCAGGCCACATTATGCATGATGTGTATCTGTGAAGAGTTATATCTTGTACTAGGGTGAGGATATGTTTAAGTGTTCGTGTAAGTGTAGTGTAGGGAATGGATGAGGAAGGGAGAAGGGGAAACCCAGTGCCGGCACATGGCCTACTCCTGTCGAATAGCACCAGGGGGGCCATCAGGCTTAATGTCCCCATCCAACGGACGAATCACTATCAATAGTGACACATGCCTTCTCTTCATACGCACTGCAGAGAGATTTGGGATTTAACTCAGGCATATTAGTGCACAATTTAGTGATTAGAAGTTGTGCACCGCCATCTCTCCTAGTCCTGAGGTAGAAATTTTACATGAAAATTTCTGATCCAACTGGGAAACGAACCCAGGCCGGCTAGTCTGGAGGCAGACACGCTACCACAAAGCTAACTTGGTGGACTTGATAAGTAATGTAAACAAACATGAAAATAAAATTTAGTGTGATTTACCTGTATTTACTTTTCAACATAATCTCCTTTCAGCTCCAGCGATGTTCCAAAACCATTATCCCAGCCTTGTAGAAGGATTTCTGAATGTCTGCAAAATACTCGTTCACAGCATGTTTGACTTCACTGTTCCCCGAAAATTGTTCTCCTCCGAGCCATTTTTGAGATTTGGGAATAGATGAAAATCGGAGGGGCTAAATCTGGCGAGTATGGCAGATGCTGCAACAATTCATACCTTTTTTTTTTTAGTAGGTTATTTTACGACGCTTTATCAACATCTTAGGTTATTTAGCGTCTGAATGAGATGAAGGTGATAATGCTGGTGAAATGAGTCCGGGGTCCAGCACCGAAAGTTACCCAGCCACCTGGTTTCGCGGCCAGACGCGCTGACCATTACTCCACAGATGTGGACAATTCATACCTAAGTTTATGGATTTTAGCCATTGCAACTGCTGATGTTTGAGCGGGAGCATTGTCCTGATGGAAGAGAACTTTCTTCTTTGCAAGATACAGTCACTTTTTCCTGATTTCATCACTCAACATTTGTAGCAAGTTCGCATACTGAGCAGTGATTGTTCTCCCCTTCTCAAGATAGTCAATGAAAATGAAACCCTGAGCATCCCAAAAAACTGTGGTCATGACTTTGCCTGCAGATAGAACTATTTTGCCTTCTTTGGAGCAAATTGTGTCTTGTGTGTCCTCTGTTTTGACTGTTCTTTTGTTTCAGGGGTGTAATGATGGACCCATGTCTCTTCAATTTTCGCAGAAATTCGTTCTGGTTACACTTAAAATGCTCCAAACTCTCAGATGAAACATCCATTTGAACACGCTTTTGGTCCAACGCAAACATGGCACCTATCGTGCACAATTTTTTTTTCGGAGTATGTATTATACATCTTCCTCGTGTTAAATTTTACCGTACCTGGTTAACATGTTTCGGCCTGCTATTGGCCTTCTTCAGAACCGGTTGTTGATGGTCTTGGTGCCTTTTGTTTTATTTCCTGTGGGGATGTGTTTGTGTAGTGTAATGTGGAGTCAAAGAGTGTGTGTGTTCTGAAATTGAGTTGTGTGTTGAGAATTTCATTTGGGTGTGTTTTTGTGTGCCAATAGCAGGCCAAAACATGTTAACCAGGTACGGTAAAATTTAACACGAGAAAGACATATAATACATATTCCGAAGTGATACAGTGTTAAGTTGTGTAATCACGATGTATAATTTTTTTTTACATACCCAAATGTTCGTGTAAGATGTTGGAAACACGTTCAGTCGATCCTTACTATGTCTGCTACGTCTCTAATTTTCAGTCTTCAGTTATTTAACACAAGTTTGTGGATTTTAAAAATCATTTCGTCCATTGTGACCTCATTTGAGCGTCTGCTGCAGTGTTCATCTAAACAGCTTGTTCGACCCAAAGACGTTATATAGTATACTACACTCACATGGAGCGCTGGTGTGCTGTCCAAAATTGAAACCAGTCTGCGCATGTTTACACCGCCATTAAATAGGTAGAAACAGTGGTAAACACGAAGCCCGAGCTACTTGCAAAGTGGCTTGTTGGTATTAAAAGAGATAAATTTGTACCTTCACCTAATGTAAAATTGTGTTCGGCTCATTTTAAAGACACAGATGTTTGGAAAAGTAATGGCAATAGAATTTTGAAAGATTACACTGTACCATACCTGTTTAATTTTCCAAGCTATTTGCAAGAGTTACGATTTATTATCTCTGTTGTTACACTATCAATATCATTAAAAATCAATCAGTAGTTTACGACAATAAAGAATACTTAATTGTTAGTACAAGTATATCAGACTGTAGAGGAATTCCACTGAGTGAATTATTTAGACTTACACATCAGTTATTAAACACAATTAGTGGAAAGATAACTTTTTGTTTTTATTATGTAAATTAATTTATCTGCAAGATAATAAAAATCGATTCAAAATCTATAGGTGGATAAGTAAGTAGGGCCTAAATAAATAAATGGCTATAATAGCTAAGCCTACTTTGTGGACTTATGATTCAGGGTTCATGATAAATATGTATAGGCCTAACTAGACTAATAAATTAGCCAGCCGTGGGTTTGATCTTGTTGGAGAACATGCTATGTTTCAGATGTAAGGAAATGAATACATAATTTCCTGTGGGAACTAAATATCACTAATGGGATTCTAGGAGATAATAAAAATCGATTCAAAATCTATAGGTGGATAAGTAAGTAGGGCCTAAATAAATAAATGGCTATAATAGCTAAGCCTACTTTGTGGACTTATGATTCAGGGTTCATGATAAATATGTATAGGCCTAACTAGACTAATAAATTAGCCAGCCGTGGGTTTGATCTTGTTGGAGAACATGCTATGTTTCAGATGTAAGGAAATGAATACATAATTTCCTGTGGGAACTAAATATCACTAATGGGATTCTAGGAGGGGGAAGGGAGAGAAAAGTTATTATTTTCTGTTCAACCATCTTTTGATGTTTAACAGCAAATAAACATGATCTACCTAATTAAGTGTATAAATATTTAAACATTTAATATTACATTGTAGCAGATTTTGTAACTTAATAGAGGTTGTTTTTTGAAGGTTGAGACACTACCCCGTAGACCATTAAAATTACTTTATATTTGTGAGCGGTCTATGCTGTCATTTGCACAGCAATTTTTGTTGTTGTTTTGTTTTTGCAGATATTCCTAGTGCATTATTTTTCATGGATCCTATAGTTAATTTTGTTCAACAATATCGACTTCAGTGGAAAAAACATGTCGAAAGGATGGATCGCACTAGATGGCCTAAACAGATTCTTACTTATGTACCAAGAGGAAAGAGGAAATTGGGAAGACCACGAAAGCGCTGGCATGAGACCGTAACAGATCCTGTAGGGTCTAATACGTGAGGGATATGATGATGATTATTTTTCACTGGGTGGGGGGGGGGGGGGTTATAAATGCATATAGTTCACATACAAATAACCCGTTTATATTTTGCCGGATATATATTATTAAAAAAGCAAGGAATGCCATGTTATTGATATAACATATGTGCATAAAATTACGTACTATCATTCCGCAAGCAATGATTTATATTTATTTATTTAAAATAACAATATATTATGTAAAGAAATCCACTCATAAAAAGTATGTTTTTTTTTTACATAATGTGATTATGTTTAGTTTTTAGGTCTTCATGTTACCTATTATTTGCAATGTATTAGGTACCGGTAGGCTACTTTTTATAATTGATAGCATTCCCTTTATTAATTGAAGAATGACTTATAAATGCAATGTAATTTTGCTACCTTTGCGCATTATATTTTGCATGGTTACTTATGTCCTGTGGTCTAAAAGTACCGGTAATATAATTTTCGATTCTTTAAAAGTTAACAACAGGTCCATACTGATTATCATACATTTATTTCACTTAAGAATTTGATTATAATAAGAACTTGTGTAATCGAGGTGCATGTATTTACGTCTTGTGGTCTAAGAGTAATGTATGTTAATATAATATTCCATTTTCTGAAACCTAACAATATGCCGATTAACGTAAAATTATACATTCTATAATGTGTATTGTGTAGGCCTATTTATGGATGTATGAGCATGTTTTCTATCAACTGCTGCGGACGTATTTTCTTTCCTTTAATGCTCTGACCCATATCAATGAAACTTTGAATATATTTATTTCGTCCTATAATATTGACATAATCTGTCAATTTTAGATCACCACAGCGTTAAATTGTGTGATTTACGTACTGCTATTATGCGTCTGCTCTCCTACATCATGGCGGCAAGCGCAGCGTTCAATTTGCCCCAGTTTCCTCGTTTTCCGCGCAGTCGAGACTGTAGGGGCTTGGTTCGACCACGTCTGAATTCAGCAACCCAACTGTGAACTGTTTTGAGGAAAGGAGAAGAGTCATCAAGAATAGCATCTAACTTGACTTTGATTTGTGTAGTCTTTTTCCCTTTCAGAAAATAAAATTTTATAACTGCACGAACCTTTGTTCTGTCCATGTTGATGAGTATTGAAAACACTATCTTTTGCTATGAGCGGTTACGCACAAACAACACAACGCATGGAGCTGAAACTCCAGTGCTATACATCTCAAGCATGTAGCAAACCGGTTTTTGACGGAGTTCATAATGCTATCTCTATGCCATTCACCTTGCATATCAAACTACCCTTGTATTGGAGAGCAAGAGAGTTAATGGCTTTATTGCAAAGAACTCAGCATTAGTTAGCAACAACAACACAAAATAATCTGTATGTTGTAAATACTGTAAACATTTACCATATTTTTCTATGTAATAAAAATATGTTTTTTAAAAGTGACATATATAAAACTATTAAAATATATTAGTGGTTTATAACAGTCTAAACCAGGGCAGGCATGAGAACGGCTCCATTTAGTCGGCCAGAGCTGCTCTCGCTCCGCAAGGCACTTCAATTCCAAGCCACAGCAGAACGCTCACTCAGTGGCGGACTCGCATTACAGCTACCTTCCCTGCATTAATATAACTAGAGCCACGGTTGTTCTAGTCATTCAGTCTGTCAGTATATAATAGTTTATAAGGATATTACATCAATCCATTGTACATTACAGAATTTATAACACTCTTATTAATTTAATGAAATAAACTTCGCTCTATGCAATCACACAAATCATTAGGCTTATTTACATAACCCATACGCACATACTGCAACCTCCTCACCACGGTTCTACGAGACAGGTATGGCTTCCACTTCCCCTACTTGCTGTGGACAGAGTTCATCTGCCAATATAATTAAACATCGCTTGATGAAGTTACCTTCGTTGAATGTTTTCAATTCCTTTGCAATTTCGTGGCAAATTTTGTAGATAATTCTCATAGCCAATTCATTAAGTGCATTATTGTCATTCTGTTAATATATAATATAATATATATGATATGATATGACCATAAATTAATACAACTTAAAGAAAATGTTTCTCATGTACATTATATTAGAGTATTTATTCGATATTTATATTGCATTATAAGTTATTATAGTACATTTAGTAATATATAATTTTAAATTATACAAATTGTATACGAGTAGTATATTACAGTTCATGATATATAATATGATATATGATATATCATGAACTGTAATATACTATACTATGATATAACATACTGTAATACTTGTATAATTTAAAATTATATATTACTAAATGTATAATAACTTATAATACAATGTAAATATCAAATAGATACTCTAATATAATGTACCTGAGAAACATTTTCTTTAAGTTGTATTAATTTATGGCGTTCATTACCAACATATTTGTCATATTCAGTAGCATGTTGTAAAGAATAATGTTGTTGGATATTGAACTTCTTAATCAGTTGGAGTGTTTTATGCCAAATTAAACACTTTGCTAATCCACTGCTCTCTACCAAAAAGAACTCCTCCTCCCACGATACATTAAAAGCATTGGGAATAGCGGGACGCTTTAGTGTATGAGTGGAAGCTCAGTCTTCAAAGTTCGCCATCATTCTGCAGTCACCACTGCACCGACACTGAATGACGTACAGTATGCATACTGTCAGAGCGCTCGCAAGACCCGCTCTTTAAAGCACACAGTGCTCATTTCTCAGAATCAGGTAATGTGCCCAGCCCTGGTCTAAACGTATTTTCCTTCTTGTCAAATAACAGCAATAGTGTGAAATCAACTACTAAAGGGCAAGTTGTAAAAATTATTTCTTCTGTGCACATCTGTTCATGCACAACAAGAAATGCTTAGAATTAGTAACTATCTGTTCATAATTTTGGAGAAACTGCTGTATATAGATACTTAGCATGTTCAAAACAACTTTTTAGGTCAGAATGCTGAAGGCCTTTAAGAGTAATCATTTGGTTATACCTGCACGTCTTGTGATCATATGTGATGATTCTTCTGTCCCAGAAGCGGTAAAATTTAAGACTAAAATCAGAATAAGAGTAGAAATAATACTAAAATATCGCATTTAACATCTTTGGAGAAATAATTTTTCCTTTGATAAAACCTATACCATTTGATTTGTTCATTTGTTTTATGTAATAAAAAAATCATTAATAAAATCGTCTAATTTGATTTGGACTAAATCGCCATTGTGTGATGCCCAATAATTTTTTTTACTAGGAACTGTTATACTGTATTTCATGCGTATCTTTCCTGAATATTGAATATGGACAAATATCTGTTCATAATTTGGGAGAAACTACTGTATATACTGTACAGTTGGCATGTTCAAAACAACTTTTTAGGTCAAGAATGCTGAAAACAAGTATTTATATGAAAATCTCGAAATTTGATGTTTTTGCAACATCACAATACTTTCTCTGTATTCTTTGCACAATTTCACTTTCTAGTCCTTTACTAAATTTGCTTCCTTAATGTAAGTGTGGTTTTGCTTAATTCACTATCACTTGTATTGTAACAACTGTACTTACTTCGTCTAGGCTTTAACCTGCAAATCTTAAGGCTCGTCTCCACTATTAAACATTTAACAACAACATGTTAAATGTTAAATTGTTTACCGTTAACATCCCAACATGTTGATTGAACATGTTAATGCTAATTTCATTTAACACTTTGTCCACACTGTTAAACATGTTAAACTTGACTTTCTTTGCGTAGTCCACCATAAACAGTCTATGAGATTTCAATATAGATAGTGTTTATTTCCAAACCTTGGAGAATGGACTCAGATGATGATATGACTTGTGTAATTGCCTCTATTACTTGTTACAAAGCTTTGAAAAGGAAGAGAATGAGAATGTGGATGCGGCAAAATCTTAGTATAAGACACTATGCAGAAGACATTCTAAACGAGCTTAAAGTTGAATACAGTATCGATTTGGATTCAAAAACTTGGTGAGAATCTCAGAACACGATTTTAATATAGTGCTGCAAAAATACTTCCTGTTACATCAAAGAAATACACAATTTAAGAGCAGCCATTTCATCCCAATTAAAAAAATTACAGCGCGATTGATTATCATAGGACCTACGATATGATAGATGTTAAAGGAGTGGGTAATATCGTATAATTATTCTTTCCGAAGTTTTACGAACATTAACATACATCACCAAATACAATCATTACTGACGTCAACATAGAATTAATGTTTAGTGTATGATGAGAGTGCGAAAACTCTCTATTGTATTCTCGAGAACAGTTAAATAATAATTCCAGTTCTCTAAAACAGTCGGCCTTCTTAGTTCTGCCTGTGTATTCTTTTGCAGACACGTCCCACAAACAAGGCCTTTCCATCAGTGCATTAATTTTATTCTAATGTATTTTCTTTCGTCTACTCCATTACTTCGAACAACTTACAGCCAACACCAAGGACCAATGATAGTATAAAAATGATCAAGATACGCGCCACAAAATCGGAACTTATAGTTGTTGCCATGGAAACTGTACGAACTTTGCCGAACTGTACCGACGCTGCACGAGCAAGTGAATTGACTTGACATGTTTTCCATTGCTGCTGAAAAACACGCCAACATGTTAAAAGTGTTAAATTCAACATACTTGGTTAACATGTTAAATCAATTGAGACTTGAAATGTCCATATACACGTTAAATTCAACATGTTATATTTAACATGTTGTTGTTAAATGTTTAATAGTGGAGACGCGCCTTTAGGTTTGTATAGACATCTGAGCATTATTTGTATAGCAGGAACGAAGAAACTCTGGCTCACACATCATTTGTGACCTGTGAGATGATTTTTTTGTTGCCAACCAACAAGTAAAGAATATCACTGGCTACAACCAAAAATGGAAAACATTTATAAAATTGACATATTCTATTTAATTAAAAAGAAAAGGTAGTGTTAGTAGTAGTAATAGTAGTATTAACAGTTTCAGTAATCTGTTGGATGTTCTCCATTTGTTCTAGCTTTCCAATATATGTAATTCTGATTCAGAATTGACACATTAAGTTCTTTCTTTTTTTTCTCTCGCTCCTCTTCCCCCCCCCCCCATCCAGCTAGATGGGAAGAATGACTGTAACTCCAACAAACCCAAGTTCCAAATTCTAGGAATTTCTGAAATTGCTTTCTTATAGTGAAATATTTCGTTATATTGATTCATGTAAATCAGTGTCAGAAACTGTTATTTCACTCATTATTTATGTTCATATGAACAGTCTTAATAACAGTAATTGAATTGTCATAAATCGTCGTGAGTCTTGCAACCAGGGTAGCCAAGTTAGAAACCGATGGAAAATCTGTGGGGAGGGAGAGAGGGTGAGTTACACAGAAGAAACTAATCTATGGGTAATGCAGGGGAAGGCTTCATGTTTACTGCTGCATCACAAATAATCCAAAGCTGCCGCATCACAAATATAAATTGTATTAAAATCAATAAACAATTTGGTTAATAAACTTTAAATTTATTATGAAGTTATTAATTGGGGAAGCTGAGCTTTTTAGCTTCCACTGATGCTACGCCACTGGTGTTTTGCTGTGTCACGTGAAACAGACGAAGAAATAAAATGCTACTACTGTTTGCCATTTTCTCGAAGTTTGTGAGGTCAAAGTCAGATGAGGGCGATACCATCCTTGACATCACTTCCTTCAGGGAAGAGCAACCAGGTTTCCCATGTCATACATATACATGTAAGGGAACTGTACAGTATTCCTAAATGAAAAGACTTCATGCAACAGACTTCTTTGTTCACATCAGACCTGAACTTCACTAACCATCATCTTCACCTACCAATACGTCATGAAGAGTCTAATTTCTATCACAGATGCCCCAAATTCAGAAATGGATTTCAACTTTATCAGGCTTGCGGTAAAAAGCCTCAGTTGAATATGTATGGAGGAACAGAAAATCAACCAATCATAAAATCTTAATATCACCAGTCACTACTTCAAGGCATTATAATTAACTTTAAATTATTAAGAACACTATTTTAAAAAGATACTTGTTTGGATCATAATTTAATTTACTTTGAAAATAGATATAACAAGTTCTGAAGTACAGCTTTTATTAATTATAATATGAAAAACAACAAAAAAAAACAGTACTCTTTCCTTGACTACATTAACACATGTAACAACAGACCTAAGGTGTACTTTGGGACCTTGTTGACAGAAAGAGGGGGAAGGAATATGGAGGGATAAAGAAACGAGAATTGGAGGACATTTCCCAGGCACGCTAGCTACAGACCTCGCTGATCAGATCTTAATGATTTGAGCAATACAGTCACCGTCCTGTAGAGAGGTGAGAGGGAAATGATTGTGGGTCACTACCAAGCAGTGGTGGATGGCTTCAGATTCGTTTATACTGTGTTGTCGTGCCAACAATTCAACAGATACTTTAACTAGTTAGGCAACACATATCATAACAACCTGTTGGCATGTCCTCTCCTCCCTTCACGTAGTTGCAATCTAAGAGGCATTTAATAAATTATTTATTTATTTGTTTCATTTAAATTATGTTGTACCTTACTTTCACATTCTTTACTGCAACAGATCATCCATGAACGGAAAAAAAATCACAGAACTGCACAAAAGAACAACAATACCACAGTACTTCTCTTCAATATGACAATCATTCCTTTTCTCTTGAAAACATGACATATATATCTTATTTTTTAATTTTTTACTAATTTTTATATATTCATTATATAACAATATAATAAAAGTATCACTGATCATCAACTTGTGAAAAAGCAATGTTTAGTTTTGGACAAAGATTTCAGTAGCATTCTGCGTCTTCTCAACCTCCGCACATCCACATGTGGGTCCTCATTCACCTCCTATATACTGTTTGCTATGTTGGCAAGATTGATGTCTTTATCATTTTTTCTTCATTAAGAGGAAAGAGAGGGGCATCTAAAATGTAAAGGAACCCCGAGAGAGCATGGACAACATATCACATGGACTAATCGTTTATATTCCTTAAGTTATGGCCATTTTAATTTATTTATTCAACAGCTAGGTACTGGAGATTACTGCCAAATGAAGATTAAGCATCTTGACTGACTTGCTACTTCAACTGAGAGGTTTAAAATTGCTACCAACTCGAGATTTCAATTCATACAAGATGATTATTATTTCTCTTCCAAAACTTTCTTGATAATAAAAGACCCCTCCCTTCCAAAAAAAAAAAAATATTTAAACAGAATTTTTTAAATTTTCCTCTGCAAATATAATGAAGCAGTTTTTATTACAAGTTTTATTAAAATACCTACTTGTAAGATTTTCAAAGAATATTCTTTGTTATGTTCCCAATTATTTTTTTCTTCCAGTTCTATGAATAGCAAGTGGCCTGGAAACAAAGCACGAAGGTTAACAACATGGCTGTACACAGGACAAGGTTGGAGAACAAGGGATCTTACCACGGCTGCCAATACATTTCAAGGCAGCACGAGAATGGGACAGTTCATTCGGATGTCAGTGCTGCTTGGAGGGACTTCCTTCATTCATCATCAACACTCGTCCTGAAACATCACAAGATATTTCAAAATTATATTTTCTGTGCTTTTTCCGATGGTCTGTCCTGTGTTAGAAGCAGTCTGGGTTACTATGCTTTTCAAAAACTGCCTCACATTTTCCATTTTTGCATGTTAGTCATTCTTGGTAGCAGCTAATCATTAGATCAGAGCCTCACGGACTCGAACCAAGCCAGGGACATTGGTTTTCTCAAGTTTATAAAAGCTAGACGAAAAAATAAATCTATGAATCTCATATTGTAGATTTACGAACATAACGAGTACTATACAACATTCTACAAAACGGCTAAAATTCAGGATTGTAAGAAAATCATCAATTACCTAACTAAACTACATAAAAAAAAATAATTTACAGTGGATTCCTTCCCATTCTGATATAAAGAGAAATGAAACAGCAGAATTTTTAAAGGACACTGAAATCTTACACCATATAATAACAGACTTCCATTTTATTCTGTAAAACAAAAAAATCAACCAATCTTCTTAATGTATCCAGCTGTTTGCTGACAACATAAAGTCCATTATAGTCCACTGTAGTCTATTCAGTTGTTGTTTTTCATGAGAAATGAGGGGTATGTTGATCGGTGTTCATTATAGATGCCTGTTGATAGTAGCCAGAGGTGGGGTGTAGTCAATATATACTGCAGGGCTGTGTCTTCTGCAACTGGTACTGATGATTTTAATTGACTTCTTTTGTGGTTTATGGATGGACAGTATAGAAGAATGTGTTCCCGATCTTCATCATGATTATTACACCACAGACAAGTAGGATTATCAGAAATGTGAAATCTGTGTAGGTACAATTGAGTGACAATGTGACCTGTTCTGGCTCTTGTTAAAAATGTTTGAACATGTCTGGGCAAGTTTTTGTACATTTCCAGGTCATTTGGTTTCTTTTGTACAGATTGTAAAATTTTTCCTTTGTCAGAAGAGAGCCAATTGTTGATCCATAGGTTTGTAAAATGAGACTTTACTGAAGCAAAAGCATTGGATAGAGATATCACTTGAAGAGGTCTTGGTTGCAAATATGTTGCCTAAAATAAAAAATAAAACTGAAAAATTTTATTAATTAACCCAGAGGAAATCCCCCAAGATCCATGTAAATCTGCTGTTTCGATGTTAAAGTTGATAACAGGTCATGATTGTCTGACAAACCACTTGCACAGGTTAGGAATTTCCGCATTTGTATTGTGTGATGCAAATGAAGAGAAGAACATGGAAAAATCAAAAGATGCACAGCATTGCTACAAGAAGATGACATCATACAAAAATACTGAAGTGCAAGACAATGACTTCAGTATCAAGTGCCTAGGCATTAAACCAACAAACAACATACTTGAATGAGGGGATTCCTTGCTATGTCAAGCATTCAATTCTGCAAATATCACCTTCACCTACCATCATATCATTAGATATAATGAATCTCACTTTCAATCCGAAATGGAATTCGATTCTTTCACACGAGCAGGGTAGAAAGAGATCTTAGTTCACAAAAACACGTGTTTATGTGTCTAGGCTGTAATCTGCTTTATGAATGCGAAAAAGCAAAAAAAGTAGAAACTACAGGTATTATAAAATTTTCAAGCCATTATAAGCACAGTAACACACTAAATTAAATATGCACTGGATGCTAGCTAGCAAAGACAAAAGAAGACAAGTTGTATAATAGTCATTTATGGTACTTGTGAGGTAAGGCTAATGCCTCATGCTTAAATCTTTCCACTTGCGCAATAAAGATCACGCTCACAAGTACCATACGTAATTTTATCCATGACCATAACGAAAAATTCTGTTTTATAAAAGAAAATATGTTGAAAATAAATCCTCATATAATTACATATCATGGTATGGATTTTAGAATCGATATGTATACTAGGTAGGTTATGATGTAGGAGGCCATTATTAATGAAGAATGGTATCTAAGGCGTTGGATAAATAAATTATAATTAATTATATAATTTTAATATATATATATTTTTTTAATTTTAAACGTGTATTTTCATCTTTTTGAAGTTTCAGGGATTATTTAGAAGTGTTGACAGGACTAATGTGATTAAAATAATTTCACATTTTACTTCTGTAAAGTTAAGAAGAATATTAAAACGTAATTTATCATCATGTCTGTTTAGCTCAGTTGACTAACGCGTGTTGTTTTAAAATCCTATAAACCCAACTTCGCAGGTTCAAGTCTCCTCGCATCCCAAAAGGTAAATTATTACAAAATTTAAAAAAAAAAATATATATACATATTAGATATGGATGCAATTCACAAATTACGACGTAGTAGATAGAGAAAAGAGAAGGAGATTGAGTGTATGTATATTTAAGAAATTGTAATAAAGAAGTAGAGGTAGTGACATCTAGTAACTAATATATTAATTTCTTGAGTAATAGTTCAATGGAAAAGTATACGTGTGTGCCCGGGTACTAGGAAAATACTAATGAACTGTGAGATAAAATTCAAACTGTGAGGTAAAGTCTCTATCTCACTAGTGGAATAAAGTAATGTTGAATAAAAGCCTACTTTACATACGCAAAAGTATTTAATAAAGACATGTTTTTCGTTATGGTCATGGATAAATTAAATTTATTTAAACTGCTGGTCATGCACTTTTAGACACAAACAGAACATTAAACAAAATTATAAAATGTATGTAAGGTTATATCGTCGTGTGAATGCAAGAACTAGGTAACTCGAAATTTGCGTTTTTTAGTTACCTCTTTTATGGCATAGCAAAAATCGCACAAAATGTAATGCAAGAACTTGGTAACTGATCGAACGATACCAATGACATCTAATTTCCAATATAACAAATAGGTGAATGAAAACGAGACATATTCCTTAGTGCAATAAATGAGTAAATAGTCACTGTCACAAAATATGAAAAATCAAGTTACCTAGTTCTTGCATTCACATGACGATATTGTATGAGCTCGAAAAATCATGTGATGGTGATGGTGATGGTGATGGTGATGGTGATGGTGATGGTGATGATGATGATGATGATGATGATGATGACAATAATAATAGATGCATATTTAAAGAATCCCAAACAAATTTTAAAATATAAATCCATTTGCAGAAACAGCATAGGAAGAACTTTAAGCACATGAAATGAAACAATACCAAGCCATTTGACTTAATACATGGCAGATACAAAGCACGGAGGAGAAGTAAGTGATGGTGGTTTCAATCTTAAAGATGAACAAATGAAGAACATGTCAAAAACACTTTTTTTTTTATTACCGGTACTAGAGATGTTCAAAACATGGATTTTCGTCAAAATCTCTATATCTTCAAAAACTATGATGATTACTGGTAAATTTGATGAGACTGTACAAAGAGGAGGGGTCAGTAAATATAATTGAACTCGTGCATCGCAACCTGAAACATCTATTGTGATTCTGCTACCTTCATCCTTAAAAATCTATCATCTTTAGCAAATGTACTATGTTGTTAATAGGGACTTAGGAGAGCTTACTTAGTTCTATAAAGTACAACCCGAAAAAGCCAGTTTTTTTTTTGTTGTATGAAATCTTCATATTCACTTAATAAATATAATTATTTTTGAATATCAAGAAGCAATAGCTGATTTTAACCCAGGGGCCCTTCAAAGTCATTTTTGTGGCTTTTCTAAATATATAATTTAACATATAATAGCAATTTTTCAATCATTTTACTGGCTTCTCATTAATCTATTTTCCATTCACAAGTACAAAATTAATCCTTGTTTATAATATTAAAGCATTTTTTTTTATTTTTAATAGTAAAAATACCTCACACACATTCAAATATCTTCCACAATAACTAAGCAATCTGTCTATATATATCCTTGATTTCAAATTTGTTCTTTGTCTACAAAATTCTCAAACTACTCATATAGAACAAAAAGATTTAATTCTATCTTAATCGTGTACACCTTTACCTTTACATCATTTTCTCAGATACATAATTCAATTTGTGTAGTTTCAGAAAGCAGACCATATAAACAACATTAAATTCATTCATTTACGGTTTTCTGCCAAAGGGCAGGTCTTTCACTGCAAACCCAGCATTCTCCAATTTTTCCTATTTTCTGCCTTCCTCTTTATCTCCTAATAACATCCATATTTTAATGTCGTATATCATCTGATATCTTCTTCTGCCTCAAACTTTTCTCTCATTCACAATTCCTTCCAGTGCATCCTTCAGTAGGCAGTTTCTTCTCATCCAGTGATCCAGCCAATTCCCTTTTCTCTTTTTGATCAGTTTTAGCATCATTCTTTCTTCACCCATTCCTTCTAGCACAGATTCATTTCTTATTCTGTCCATTTCACATGCTCCATTCTTCTCCATATTCACATTTCAAATGCTTCCAGTCATTTCTCTTCCTTCACTTCGTCGCAATGTCCATGAACATTAAATTATATCACATTATTTATTATGATATTATTTTTTTTTTAGGGAGGAGGTCCTCAAAGGCTTGTACTGCAGCCTGAGGCATATTGTGCTTTACTACTGCTTTATGTGGGAATGGTTGGGTCTGAATGGCTGCTTTCTTGTAGAGATAGTGACTCAAGTATGTGGTACTTACTACCTATCGATTCAGCCATGTAGGTTCAAGGTTCAGAAGTCTCTTTCACACTAAGCGAGAGAACTATGTCTACTCAGACTGATGCCATCTGCATAATAGTCACAATACTACATCCAGCTGCACCATTTTGGGTAAATACTATTGATATGATGATGATGATGATGATGATGATGATGAACATGACAGTGAAATTATGGAGGGAAACAGGAAAATCCAGATAAAAACTCTCATGAACCTTGGCTCTGTCCACCACAAATATGACTCTGCCACTGCTGGGATTTGAACCTGAGTCTGCAGTCACCATAAGCCAATGCTCTGCCAATTGAACTATGAAGGTGGTTCATATCATTTTAGTTCATCAATTTTATTCTTCTGAATTTTTAATCCAAATGATAATGTTCCTGGGACACTCATTTTTAAGAAAAGAAAATTCTGAAGTCTTGCAATTCTTACCTGGAGGTAAGTCTGTACAAATCTAAATATACAGGCAAATCCCCTCGTGTATAGGCGAAAAGTAACGAGATTTTTGGCCTCGAGGTACGTCTCCATAGTTCAATGGCAGCTTGAGTTTTCCCGACTGTAGACTCTCCAAATTAAGTGAAAGAAAAATTAAATACAGAAACAAACAATATTGCGAGCATGTGGTCGAGA
The DNA here is from genome assembly GCF_040183065.1 of Periplaneta americana. Lineage (NCBI taxonomy): Eukaryota > Metazoa > Arthropoda > Insecta > Blattodea > Blattidae > Periplaneta > Periplaneta americana. Next base: position 62,690,812 of record NC_091131.1, on the reverse strand, counting down.
TTTCGTCATTGTTTCATTTTAAGCAGTTCTCTGTGGTAAAATGGCGGCAAGCTATGAAAATACAGATTTGAAAAACTATTCTCAATTCTCACGAATTTTTATGAATATAAAACCACGAAGGAATAATATTTCTCCACAGGTAAGTATTGATTTCAATTACCTCTTACGACTTCTTGGTGAACTATAAATCTAGCAGGTAAGTATGAGCATGTATGGACAATCATCCAATTCAGACATGCCTCCCTGAGGTAAGTCTGTACAGATAAGTTTCGAATAGGTCTATCTATGCATGTATGGGGTTCTTAAGATTTCAAGTGTTGATGGCTTATATGGCACCAGAGATGAAGATGACGAATCTGAGCCCAAACCACTGCACACAACTTTGCTGAAGCATAATTATGCTATGTTCGGAAAAATGAAAAGCTATTTCTACACATAGAACATTGACGAAAGAGAGACAAACACTGTTTTCAAAGTAGAAAGGATTCTCAATTCTCTGATGTGCAAAGCTCCAACAAAAAAGACATTTCGGAAAAATAAATTTAAAACTGAACTAAATATTGTAATACAATTTTATATGTTCATTGTTTTATGAATCAATTTCCTCTCCCCACATTTTATTACGTTTTTATCATTTTAATGTTTACCTGCAACTATAGTTTTCCTGTATGTATCATTTCCTCATTCATTTAAAAAATGATAGATAAAGGTTTCACTGTTGGTAATTTTTCGCCCCACAGTGTCGAATCAGTATTGTTTTGTTATAGCAACGAACCTGCATCCTGGCCGCCTGTTCCTTCCACAGCAGTAGGCAGGGAAACATTAGCTGCCTGTGACTGTGCAGTGCCGCTAGCTTGTGGTGGCAGAGAGCTGCGTCCTGCGCTGGTGGGAATTGTTGCTGTCACCTTCGACCTGCAACATGAAGCTCACTTCAGTCCCATTGTAACGAGTGTGGCTCCAGCACTGCAGAGCTCACAGTACTTACCTCTGCTTTCTTGGCTTTGGTGGTCTGCCTACCGAGCCTATAGACACCTCGGAGCCAGATGACTGACTGCCCAGTGGATAGTGTGCTGGTTGCTGCTGCAATCTGTGTGAAGTCGGTGTGGGGGCAGGGTGCGGGGGTAGGGTAAATGGCATCCTCAGAGCGGGTGAGGAGGCTGACAAGGACTGCTGCCCCATTACTCGCATGTCACCTGGCAACACAAAACATACTACAGTTACCCATATTGTAACTATGAATCCAAAACGTCTCAATTTAGTAGAACAGTGCTGAAGTTAAACTTTTATCCTATATCCTGTCTAAATGTCTAATAGGACCACATTCTCCTGTTGATTGTGAAATATCTTGTCTTGTCTTTCGTACAAGTGCACAGGATGTCACGAGTTTATCTTACAAAATCGTGAGATACTTCTACAGGCTCCCAATTCTACCAAATATAACTCAGCCCTGTATAGGGAGAAAATGACATTCACAGTAAGTTGTTACAATCAACAGTTCTACACAAGTTACGAGTATGGTTCTAACTCCATAAAAAACATTGGTATACGACCTTTGGATTAGACTTTTTCCATTGCTGCTGATGAAAAAAAAGATAATCACAATATTTCGAAGATTGACTCTATTCGTCTTTAGACAATAAAAAAAAAAAAGAAGGGTGAGAAGGGGGTTCCTAAGTCAGTCAATCAGATTTAGCTGTTTCTAACGACCCCAACGAGTAGGAACCTCTTCTTATACCATTTTTTAATAACATAAAGACAAAGATATAACCAGTGCCAGCGTTTTTGGCGCATCTCCTGAGTAAAAAGCCAGTCAGTGAGCACTCGATGCCAGTGCAGCTGAGAACGGTACCATCCAACATGTCACATCAGCAATCTGCCAATCACAGTTGTCAGTCTTATTGCAAAATACTCGCACTTTGCGTATCTGGGGTGTGTCCTTGAGTACACTGTCCAGCCAGTGGCATTTGTTGCCACTTCGGCTGAGAGTGGTACCACCTCCTAAACAGATGTGACGTCAGCATTCTGCCACTCACAGTTGTCAGATTTCTCTCCCATAAACTGTGGCAAAAATAAAATACCTGCTCTCAACGTTCCCATTATTTATTTCACGCGCCAGAAACGGTGGCTTTGGTTATAGAGTCACATCTACGAAACATTGTGATTTCCTTTTTCATCTCTAAAATGGAAAAAACCCATCTATACCTCTTCAAAATAATTCGCCATTGTTTTCTCCCTCATTTAGAACCAGTATACAGCTTGCTTTCTTATTCTCAAATTCTGGCACCCCTAATATTATAATGTAATTCTTTCCTTGGAATGTTTTTCTGTATACCACCCAAGAAAATTTGTAACAAAAATTACAGCACTGCCCGTTACAGGAGTTGCCCTGATTTCACCTGCAATGCATCTGTAAGATGAAGGCCTTCATTTGTTCATTCATGGCCCAGGTTATGCTTCTACAACATTGATAAAATGGAATGCACGACCTAAGCTTATTATGTTGGCAACTCCATCCTCATGTGTTTTTGTATTTTAAGAGGCTGCAGTATGTGCATCTCAGCATTCTCTGAAAGAAACCACCCTGCAATTTGAGTTATCTTCTCTTTATATAGGCAATTCCAATGGTAACGATGACATATTAATTAATAAATGAATAAATGTATTCTGATGCTTCTTTATTTCAATGATTTATAACTTTATACAAGGGGGCCATGTTAAAAACAGTTGCTGTAGATTTGTGATTTCGGCATCAGATGGCTTGGAAAAGGTTCACGTGAAATGTTTTTTAACGTGTATAGGCTCAACAAAATATTCAAATTAATTGTATTTGATAAAATATTATTCGTACATAAATGGGTGTGATTAACAAATGCGGGAAGTATAAAGACAGAAATAGTTAAATTAACACAGTCTAATTCTGAAGTACTTAATTATGGCATGAATTTCCAAAGGAATTCAAATTCTCTGTAATGACATTATTGTTCATTACAATTTCAAACAACTCATTGGTGTCATATTGATATGGGAATCATTTCGATTATCAATTGCATTGCTGTCTGGAGACTAGGCCTCATGAAATGAAATTATGGAGTAATTAACGAGTAGGCTCTGCCATGTTAAATTTAAATGCAGATAGTATAAAGACTGAAATGATAAGAACTATCAGAATTTTATTTCAAATAACAAACAACCTTACAATGCTACAATCCCAACTACACTCACAATAACAATCACAAACAGCATAAATATTTTACGCAATTATAGAGGTTTGATGAATCCCCTGTCACTTTTTCCATTTAGTATTTACATACCAGTGCATATTTTCTTTTTGGTTTTAAAGACTTACAAATTAAAGTAAGGAATAAAAACTTTGTCCAGGAAGTTGTATGTACCTGGCATGATGCGAAGTCCAAACATGGGCACTGACGGATACCTCATGCTTGTGACGGATTTATCATTCATATCATAGTGATGAGTGCCATTACCCCGCTCCTTGCTACCAACCGAAGGAGACCGACTGTAGGGTGGCTTGGACCCAATACCATCTCGAGGGGGCCGAGGAGGTGGACTGGACCTCACACTGGACATCATCTGTAGTGATAAAGAGACTGATGAATAAGTGCATTTATATCTTACTTTCTCATTGTACACAGTAAAAAGACATGACATTGCAAAAAACTGTTTCAAAATCTTCAGGAAAATACACCTTTTCAGCATCCCTCATACCGAAAAGGAGGTTTACAGTACGCTATTTGTTTACATCGATTTCTCCTAAATTAATGGACGAACTTGTTTCGTTCATACTTAGTATCCATGAACCAATGTAACCGAGAATAATGCACATGAAATATAATAATTTTTACCAAAATGTACAGGAGTCTTTTTTTAAAAATGGCAATTTACTCAAAATTGACTCTAGTAATTTCGTTTGAATTTGTTTATATTAAAGTGGCATTAACATTTCGTCACGCACAAAATAGAGCCCTTAAATGTCCAGTTATAGAATTTGAAGGCAAACCTATTAGTTATAGTGACATTACAAAATTCCTAGAGGTATGGTTGGATCAACATTTAAACTGGTACAAGCATACAGAAGTAATATAAAAAAAACTGAGAAAAATATGTTTTGTTTTACAACTGCTGAAACGAGTTACATCATTAGAATCCACCTGTATTATATATCATGCATACTTCCATTCAGTTATAACATATGGAGTAATGTTTTGGGGTAATTCACCAAATGCCAAAACTTTATTCAAACTACAGAAAAGAGCTATTAGGTCAATAGTACAAATCAATCGAAGGACTAGCTGTAGAAAGTATTTTAAAATTCTGGGAATTTTATTTTGAATAAATTTTATTCAGCTTCCTCCAAGTGAAGGCTGCCTAGAAGACAAAACTTACCATAAAACTGTTTTTTTTTTCTTTTAGTAAATGGTAGGTAATTATAATGGAAAAAAAGGAAAACAATGAAGAAGGAAAAGAAAAAGAAATAACACAATTATAAATAATTGAAAACGACTAAACAAAACATCATTAATTCCAGAAGAAACATAAAGTTTTATAGTATCTATTTGCTATCAGGTGATCACAGTCGTCTATTTAGCACTAGATGCAAGACCCAACTTAAGTGAGCAGATCGCCATAGGAAAGAGATCAATCTACAATATACATACACTTATGAAACTTTAGTATATATAAAAGTTAATTTAAACCAATTCCCAAAAAATGAGATGTCCATTCTGATCATGTAAGGAAGAAAAATGATATTCACAAAACTCCCTTTAATACCACATTATATGAAAATAGTTTTTATTCATACTGGTCTTAAAATGTATAACTGCTTGCCTTGTTACTTGAAAGAAATATCTGTGCTCCAAAAATTAAAAAATTTAAAAAATTTATTCACTTTGCTATTACACCACTGCTTCTAAAGCATTGATGAATTCTTGGAATTCCTCTGTTTCAGATCCTGACTTCATGACATACCGCAAACGGGCCTTATAGCAGAAATCAACCTGACCTGTAGTTTTCTGATAGCTATTACTTTTATGTGTATTATGTAATTAATTATTACTTTTGTAAATATGACATGTTCTATATCATGTATATGACCAGTGGATGCAATAAATGATTATGATTATGATATTAAAGTGATAAGTGGAATGGTATAGACCAGTTATCTCTTTCCTCTTGGTACATAGGCAAGAATTATAAGCACAACACATATGAGGAGTCAGATAATCGAAAGAACTACCTGAGCTATCTTCTGTCACTCACAGTAATACATAGATTACAGCTTAATAAAAATCCCCTCATTACAAAGAACAGCAACTTCTCGTTTCGAGTCGAAGCAGGCAATTAAATATATGATGCATAATGTGACAACACCGCTAAGGAACCAGGCCCACATTCTTGTGTCACATACTATAGTTAATGACTGAATTTAGGCATGACTTCTGAATGATTTTTCAAGTAAATAAACTACACAAAGAAATTTCTTTGGTAACAGGATGAACTGAATTGTTATGAATGACGTAAAAATATGAGAAAGTGTTATCTTCATGAATGAATTGTTTTTTCTGTGGTCAGCCTCTGTTAAGTTACAGGGGACATAATTATGCACATGGTATTAATACTAAGTTACAGTTAAATACAAACAGGAATGCATGCACATGAATACCTGCATGTTGGAGCGGAAGAGTCCAAGGTTCGAGATGATGGTGGGGGGAATGTACTGAGTGGGCCCGGGTGTGGAAGGAGTGCCTGCCGGCTGCTGGCTGTAAGGACCAGGAGTCGGGGCATTTCCGCTGGTTCCACCTCCATTGTACACTGGAGTGTATCCCCCTCCGTTCAGATATACGTAGGGGTGTGTAGCCATGTTGCACAGGGCCTGCCACACACAATACAACGGTGTTAAGACATATCCTCAAAAGTAAGAGGAATATTCATTCTCAGTTACAACACTCCTACTACTAATATGTACTATCCAGTTAAAGTAACGAAAAAAACATACTTCTATTTTCAATTGAATATAAGATTAACATTGTCACTCAAAAAAAAAAAAAAAAAAAAAAAAAAGCAAAGGTAACATATTACAAGATCTAAAAAGTCCTTAGGATGGGAGATTTTAAGGCTATCACCTGTCAAGACAATTGGCACTAACTTTTTTTTAACTAATGGTGGAGGCACTTGATTTGTATCATTCACCCAATCACATGAACCCTTTATGCTATATCAAGGGTGTAATGTTGACGGAGGTGAGAAATTAGTGGTAAACTTTACCCAACACCTTCCCCTTCAGGGACAAGGTTCTTTTATGTGCTATAAATAGATGACACAGGTCTTCTAGCTTTCTTTCCTTAGAAAGGATTTTTATTGTCTTAAAAACCTATTGTCCTTGACGAACTATAGTTCCAATGACAACCATGGTAACCACAGACAACTGAAGAAGAATTAATATTAATATTAGAAGAGAAAAATTCGCTCTGGCATTGGGGATCGAACCCAGGTCCTTGGTTCTACGTACCAAGCACTCTCATCATTGAGCTATGCCGAAGTCCAATTCACAGCATTGGATCGAACTCCCCTCCTCCAGTGTTTTTCCCTTTGTGGCCTGACTCCAAGTTAGGCATGTATGTTGACATTTTATTAAGTCAACTGCCATTATAGTAAACTGAAGAAGACATTGAAGATTTCACGACTCTTACCTGACCCTGAGTAGGTGTCTGTGGAGGGGTAGGAGCCCTGTATGCCCCCATGGCTGTTCCAGGTTGGCTCGGCTGCATGTAGGGAGGACCCATCCCCAGACCCATCACAGTGGGCTGTGAGTGGGCTGTGGGGGTAGAGGGAGGGTGGTAGTATGGCAGAGTGCCTCCTCCAGGCATGGCTGATGTCGTTGCACTTGATGAACTGCTGCTCAAGCTGTAACAGCACACACAACTACTACTATCTAGATTGTTGCTTCTGTCGCAATTCATCAATGTATTTGCTATTAATAACTCGTCAATTAATTACTGACAGATCAAATTATTAATTAATTTATTGTCATATTTCCTACACAACTTTATTAACAAGGCATCTACTTCTATTCTAATTACTGAACAATTAATGTACTTTCGTAACATAAATTAATGTGCAATTTGTGAACTAATTTAGTCATAGGCGCCGATTTTTTATTTTTTCAATGGGTGCTCACACTTTGGCACTGATATAAAATAATAAAAGTAAATTCTTGCTACCTGCATTTCTTTTAGCTTATTATTGGATACAGAAGCTGAAACATTAATTCCTTTTTCAATAAAGGAACATGCCACGACAAATGACCTATGCAAGGAGTTTCTTTAGCACACTTTAAAGCTTTATACCAAGAAGAAACCCCTTCTGTAACAAACGCCTTTATTGCTCTTTGGTCTGCAACAGAAAGAGTTGCAAGTTTTTAATTAGTTTCTAGAGCAATCTTTAAGAGAGTAATAATAATAATCCGTGGTGCTACAGCCCATGAAAGGCCCAGATCGACCAGTCAGCTGCTCACCTACGTCCACATGCCGAAGCAGAGGTGACGATCATCCAACCAGAATGGAGGTATCGTGTGGTTAGCACGATGATCCCCCCAGCCGTTATAGCTGGCTTTCACAACTGGATTTCGTTACCTATCGTAGCTCCTCAAGTGCATCACGATTTTGGGTGGACACTGGTCCCATACACTGGCCGAAATTTCATGAGAAAAGTTCTTCCCCCATGAGGACTCGAACCAGCGCGCATTCTGTAATGCGAATCCTAGGCAGGATGCCTTAGACCACGATGCTACGGTGTGGGACAAGAGAGTAATAAAATAATAATACAAGTCAATATCAACTTCGACTGAGAATACTAATGAATGCTACTGTACACTGCGGTGAAGGGGAGACTAGCTATACTATACTGCCAATGTTAAATTTTCTTATTTAATGACCCATTATGTCAGGAACTGCTGAAGATATCATATTGAAATTTTTACAGAATAAAGGTACCAGGTTTCTAAGCAAACGGACGCATATTTATAAAAAAAAATACAAGTTGTGAAAAAAAATATGTGATTTTTTAAAATAAAGTTGACTTCGTTATTTTTTATGTAAAATATTTTTTCTGATCAAACTAATAGATATACACCTAATAATGTACGTCCATTTCATTATTGTATTGTCGTCAACATGTGTTTAAAATTTCATCCTTCTATTATTTAGTTCCTGAGAAAATTGGGCATTTGCATAAAAAAAAAAAAACAATAAAATCGACATTATTTAAAAAAAATGCAATATTTTTTACAAATTGTATTTCTTGATATATCTGCTGTAACTTTCTTAGAAACCTTATATCTTTATCCTATAAAAATTGCATTATACGAGGCAGAGTCAAAAAGTAACCTTAATAATTGTTTTATTAATTAAATATGTACAATAAGACTACAAACACTTCATCGCTTTTAACATAGTATAACAGGAACACTTGCACTAAACGTAGTTGGGACTATATTGAAAAGTTATAAAGTGTTTGTAGTCTTATTGTACATATTCAATTAATAAAACAATTATTAAGGTTACTTTTTGACTATCCCTCGTATATTCAGTAGTTCCAGAGAAAATGAGTCATTAAATATACAAATTGAACATTGGCACATTAGCAATAGGTTAGTTAATATTCCCTGAAAAAGAACTCGATCGACAGCTAACACAAAGTTTTAAAACTGCATCATGTAAATTGGATAGATAATATTCTTTTGTAAAGTCCACATTACATGATCTACAAAAATTATTTTTCCATCCCATCGTGGCACGAAAGTTAAAGTCGAAATTAATTTTAGCTCAATAATCCAATAGGTGCTGAGCACCCATTAAATATATCTGTAGAGTGCTTGAGCCCAATGTAGTCGACGCCTATGAATTTGCTGTAAAGTGAGAGCTTAGTAAGTCTTATAAACTAATTTACTGTCACGACAGCTAAGGGCAAAATAAATAAGTAATAAATAAATAAATGATAAAAAAAGAAATAATATAATTCCTAAATATATTTATATATATATATATATATATATATATATAAGTAAATAAAGTAAGTAGATAGGTAAATAAATAAATGAATAAATAACAGGTACTAGTACAAAAAAATCTGTGAATCAATTTATTGTCATGATAACAGTTATTAGTTTAACAACTTAGGAACTAAATTCCTTTTAGGACAGGTGATACTTTAGCAATATGTGAACTAATTTCCTGTTATGATAACTAACAGTAAAGCATCTTGTGAACTAGTTTACTGTCATGACAGTTGCTAAAATGGAAGCTTTTAAACAAACTCACGAGTTAACATTAATACTGGTGGGCGTGTAGAGCATATGTATTGACGGTTGTGTGTATAGGGGCATGCAGTCCCCATTCCCTGTGGCGGCCATCACTGGTGCTGGCACTGCTGCCCCATAGCTTACTACAGGGTAGTTTGACATGTAGCCACCTGCACAACAGAAGTAATCAGCGTGTCTACCTTCAGCTCTTTCATGAAACTCAGCAGGATTGGAATCTACAATAACGTCTCCTGACCACATTAGTATCATGAAAAAAACTGTACTTTATGAGGGAAAACTGACGTGCTACCATCTCTTATAACGTGAAAAAGTTGTTCTGCACATAAGGTCCAATGTTGCCATCGTCATTATATTTCAAGTATTAGATCTCAGTAATATGTTCCAGTTTTTTAGCCACATCTTTAGTGGTCTTTCCAGTCCTGTACTGCCTCTCTGAGTATGACAGAATTGACTGTTTCTCCAAAGAAGGCTTAATACTTTGTAAATATTATTCCTGAAATTTTTAAAGAGTGAAGTGTATGTGTAAGACTAAAGCTGAACAGATGCTGAACTCTATTACTACTACCCTGCTATTAGCTTCGAAAATTATTACAATGCTAGGACTTAGTAATTCTAATGGTCGTCAAAAATTTGTAGTATGTGTTAGTACAATCATTATTGTATACAAAAGCCATATTCAAAATTCCTGAAATTTGTTAATGATTTCTTTGGCTTGTTTCTTCAACAGAATGAGTTTTAAGTCCACCGACAAACTTCAGGGGGTGATTCCTGACTGAAAATGGAGCACAAAAGTTCATATCACCTTGTGTCTGGAAATGCATAGTTTCCACGGTAGATGGCACTGACGACATCCTCTCATAACTTGCAGTGTGCGTTTTGTGTGTTGCAGATAGTGTGTTTTAAGCAACGTAGTAGCACAATGGTCCAGTATTCATTCCCGGAACAAGCCAAGATGGTGTTCATGTATGGCCAAGCAGGTGGAAACAGTCGAAAGGCAGCACGGAAGTACCGAGTCACATACCCTGACAGACAGCACCACATCTGGTGTACGCAAAGTCTGTGGCCACCCTGCACATTCGTCTGTCTCAAAGGACCCATGCTCACACAAACATCGAAAAATGGCTCCAAATGTTGTGTGATGTGGGTGGTGCTGTCTATCAGGGTACATGGCTCGGTACATCCATGCTGGCTCTCGACCAACTACACTACCCAGACTGATGCTCAAGCTAAAAGATAAATCAACTGGCAACACTATCTCACACAATAATTTGCCGAATATTAAGCACCTATTGAAAGTGATGACTGTTGTGTGCTACGGTTATGAAGAGGTAATCCTCTTGCACACTATAACTCTTGGCACAAGAGTAAATGTAGCTTATTAATGTATGTTCTGAACATAATCAGCATCTACTCTTCTTGAGTTGGGGCATATTGTATTATAACATTTACTGTCACGTGACTGCCAGTCACTAATCTGTTGGAAAGGTGGAAATGGAAAGTCCATGCACTGGAATCACCAGATAAGAGTAAATATGTTTATGATGTGTTTTTGAAAAGACATTCATTTTCAAAGAAGAAATGAAATCCTACTGGCTTTAGAGCAATCTGTGAGAGAACAACTGGGAAAAAATAAGGGGCAGATCTCTGATATGGCAAGGGACTGTACTGTTAAAATCTTCTTAAATAAATCATAAGAATTATAGTGTCGTCATTAATTTTCGAATATCCTAGTATGTTTTGAATAAGTTACCATAATATACTATTCACAATGACAAAAGGAATGAACCTGTTATGACTGGTTTTCCACCTCCCTTTCTCTGGTAAAGTAATTACTCGTAAATTGCAATTGAAGAAACTCACACAATACCTAATACACATATAACAACTGATTAAATGATCTTACTAAGCATTTTATTCACATATTGAGATACAATTAAAAGGTATTTCGGAGCAAAGAGAAAAATCGATATAATTATGTCTACTGATATCGCTTCACGACTGTTTCTAACAACATACAAATTTAAATACAGTAATCTAGAGTAATCCATATGTGAAATACATCTCCTAATCTCATTTTCTTTCACTATTAATCATACATTTCTTAACAGAAATTACTATCTAGCTACTAATATATTCTGCAGTAAGTTATGTTATCAATATACAAATCATAAAATTTTCTAAAAGAAAATTATTTTAAAGCTGAATATTTCATTGGTTGCAGCCATGGTAACTAATTTTAAAATACCTATAAACGTTATTCTCAGCTAATTCTCAGCATTTCATCAAGATTGCTATTTATACAGCAACTTAAAAACTAAGAATTATAACTCTACATGCTACGTTTCCTGATGCAAATCTACCTGACTGGTTAATTGATGCACACACTAATGAATTCAGGATGAAAATTAGCACGAAACAATATTTACAAATATAATTATACATTTTTAAGTATCTACTTACATATAAAATAGTTATGTAAATACTACCTACGAGTATATGTCAAAATAATGATTAACAGTTGGTAATTAACTAACAAGAACTATCTGATAGTGCTGTACAGGTGTTTAGTTTTTCTTTCTTCCTTCTTTTTTTTCTCTCTACTTATAGTGAACACTTTAAAATTATATTTCAACTTAAGATGTAATTTCTATGGTGTTTATAAGATATGGAAAGTTTCCATTCTTTATACAGTATAAAATATCCTCCATGTTAATATTGTGAATAATTAATATTCCAAAATAACTGAAATGATAATATTTTTGTGGTAATAAAACGAATTTACAAATAGTGAAAACATTTCAAACTGTAAATAACTTATAAAATGTTACTATACAAGCATTTTCAGAATTTCTGATAGCAACAATATCAACACAGAACTTACCACTGTGAGCCTGCGGGCGGTCTTGATGTGTTTGTGTTTGCACAGGGGGTGGTAAACTGGGCCCACTTGGATGGCAGAGTGGTGTGGCACCAGGTGCTTGCTGGTAAGGGGAGTATGCAGCCAGGTATCTTGGAGTGGCCTGGTTCGAGTTATTGGTGGTGGCCTGCTGTGGTGGGGATGTGTTGAGCATCGGACCAGATGGAGGAGGCGGTGGTGGTGGTGGAGGTGCAGGCAGTGCTGGCGGCACGTAATACATAGGCAGTGGCTGCTGGGCTGGTGGCTGGGGTGGTTGTTGCTGCTGAGGTTGTGGCTGTTGCTGTGTATGCTGAAAACACAATAATAATTTGTATATATCTTGATTGCAAACTTTTAACTCTTGTATCACTAATGATTTGTTAAATAAACAACTTTTTAACTTACCTGCGTTAATAATTAAACTATTACGGTATTTTACAGTCATTAACTACTTGTTTCTGCTAACTTCACATTTCTGGTGAGGTCTTACACTGGTTTCTGATTTCTTCTGCTGGTGTCTTGATGAGGGTGTGTTTATGATCGGTTGTGTTACGTCGAAAAGGGTGTGTGTTCTGAAATTTGGTTGAATGTAGAGGATGTGTTGTGCATGTGTTTTTGTCTGTAAATTTCGTACTGTTCTAGTGTGTTTAGTTTTTGGCTTTCTGGTTCTATGTGTAATGTGACATGAAAATTCTACACATTGAACTAAAGTGCCAAGAACTAAACACACTAGAGCAATACGAAATTTACATACATACAAAAACACATGCACAATACACCCACAATATTCAACTAAATTTCAGAATGTAGACTCTTTTCGATACAACACTACTGATCATAAACATAACCCCACTAAGACACTAGCAGAAGAAATCGGAAACAAGTCCAAGATCTTACTATAAATCTGAAAATGGCAGAAATAAGCCGAAACTGGTCATTAATAAGATAAAATACCATAATAGCTTCATTATTAACACAGAAAAGTTAAAAAAGTTGTTTATTTAATAATAATAATAATAATAATAATAATAATAATAATAATAATAATAATAATAATAACAAAATTGCAGCTGAGCAGAGCATAGGTTATTATGAAACTAAGAAAAAGAAACCGTGGTTTGATGAAGATTGTTGCATGGTAGTAGAAAGAAGGAAACAGGCAAAATTGAAATTCTTACAGGATCCAGGTGAGGAGAATAGAGATAATTATTTCAATGAAAGACGGGAAGCAAGTCGTACACTTAGGAATAAAAAGAGAGGTTACTTGAAGGAAAAACTGAATGAGGTAGAAACAAATAGTAAGAATAAAAACATTCGAGATTTATATAAGGGTATAAAGGAATTTAAGAACGGATATCAGTCAAGGATAAACGTGATCAAGGATGAGAATGGTGACTTGCTTGCAGACTCTTCATCAATCCTAAACAGATGGAAAAACTATTTTGCGCAACTACTAAATGTACATAGGCCAAATAGAAATGATCGGGACGATATTGAAATACAAACTGCTGAGCCATTTATACCCGAACCCACGATTTCAGAAGTCGAAATTGCGATAGAAAATCTGAAAAAGTACAAGTCTCCAGGTATCGATCAAATTCCAGCAGAATTAATACAAGAGGGTGGAAGTGCATTATATAGCGAAATTTATAAACTTGTACTTGCTATTTGGGAAAAGGAAATTGTACCAGAACAATGGAAGGAGTCCATAATTGTACCTATTTTTAAAAAGGGGGACAAAACCAACTGTGGTAACTTTCGAGGAATATCACTTTTGTTGACGTCGTACAAAATTTTGTCCAATATTCTTTTGAGGAGATTAACTCCGTACGTAGATGAAATTATTGGGGATCATCAGTGCGGTTTTCGGCGTAATAGATCGACTATTGATCAGATTTTTTGTATTCGGCAGATAATGGAGAAAAAATGGGAGTATAAGGGTACAGTGCATCAGTTATTCATAGATTTCAAAAATGCATATGACTCGGTTAAGAGGGAAGTATTATATGATATTCTTATTGAATTTGGTATTCCCAAGAAACTAGTTCGATTAATTAAAATGTGTCTCAGTGAAACATACAGCAGAGTCCGTATAGGTCAGTTTCTATCTGATCCTTTTCCAATTCACTGCGGGCTAAAGCAGGGAGATGCACTATCACCTTTACTTTTTAACTTCGCTTTAGAATATGCCATTAGGAAAGTTCAGGATAACAGGCAGGGTTTGGAATTGAACGGGCTACATCAGCTTCTTGTCTATGCAGATGACGTGAATATGTTAGGAGAAAATACACAAACGGTTAGGGAAAACACGGAAATTTTATTTGAAGCAAGTAAAGCGATCGGTTTGGAAGTAAATCCCGAAAAGACAAAGTATATGATTATATCTCGTGACGGGAATATTGTACGAAATGGAAATATAAATATTGGAGATTTATCCTTCGAAGAGGTGGAAAAATTCAAATATCTTGGAGCAACAGTAACAAATGTAAATGACACTCGGGAGGAAATTAAACGCAGAATAAATATGGGAAATGCATGTTATTATTCGGTTGAGAAGCTCTTATCATCCAGTCTGCTGTCCAAAAATCTGAAAGTTAGAATTTATAAAACAGTTATATTACCGGTTCTTCTATATGGCTGTGAAACTTGGACTCTCACTCTGAGAGAGGAACATAGGTTAAGGGTGTTTGAGAATAAGGTGCTTAGGAAAATATTTGGGGCTAAGCGGGATGAAGTTACAGGAGAATGGAGAAAGTTACACAACACAGAACTGCACGCATTGTATTCTTCACCTGACATAATTAGAAACTTGAAATCCAGACGTTTGAGATGGGCAGGGCATGTAGCACGTATGGGCGAATCCAGAAATGCATATAGAGTGTTAGTTGGGAGACCGGAGGGGAAAAGACCTTTAGGGAGGCCGAGACGTAGATGGGAGGATAATATTAAAATGGATTTGAGGGAGGTGGGGTATGATGATAGAGACTGGCTTAATCTTGCACAGGATAGGGACCGATGGCGGGCTTATGTGAGGGCGGCAATGAACCTTCGGGTTCCTTAAAAGCCATTTGTTGTTGTAATAATAATAATAATAATAATAATAATAATAATAATAATAATAATAATAATAATAATAATAATAATAATGGTTTATTTAACCTGGCAGAGTCAATGCCATACAGCCTTTTTAACAAATTATTAATAATCTGCACTTAAAGCTACAAAGGAAATTCAGGGTTGATAGAGGAATGAAAGGGAATAGCAGGGAATTGCAAGCTACCAGAATCAAATCTGCTCCTAAGCCACTTAAAAACAGAACAAAAATAAAATATGACTAAACGAGAGTTACAACAGAATTCAGTACTTCAGTTTCAAAGAGTTCATTCTGTCTACCTTTGCAACATCCTTTGAGCAGAGTTAATTGAGTGGGTCAGGCTCACAATCCCTTTTGACAGTACATTCTCAAGTGCGGATTTATGACGACAAACGACTGATATTTTCTAAGCCTTAACAAATCACACTTGCAGATTACATGCCATGTAGTCTCTTCAAACCCATATAGTCTACGCTAAGGGCTTGCATCTTGTGCAGGTGTTTTGTAGGAGTACAATACCCAGTCAAGAAGATCGTCATAATTCTCAAGTCGGTACTTTTTACAGGTAAAATCTGCTTATTAAGGGAATAGGATGGTTAATCTGAGAAAGGTCGCTACATACAGTGCCATCTGGGTGGTTGCATACCTGGTATTTTGCCGAGGCTAGCACCACATTGGATTTTTCCTGTTATAACTTTCGAGAGGAATAAAATAGTGAGGTGTAGTAACAATATGTTTTGTGAAGACTCTGGGCTCTCTTTTGATGTATCACAATATATAGTTTCTTTGAAAAGAACAGTCATACTTGCTTTAATATATGTCCAACTGGCTCTTTTACTGCAAAGTACGTTTTTATTTTATTTTATAAAAGATTAAGTTGTCTGGCAAAATACCTGCATTCAAGGAAAGGTTTAGGAACTTCTAAAGGCAAATAATAAACCGGATAGGATAAGAAGGCCACTGACTTTACA
The DNA here is from genome assembly GCF_040183065.1 of Periplaneta americana. NCBI lineage: Eukaryota > Metazoa > Arthropoda > Insecta > Blattodea > Blattidae > Periplaneta > Periplaneta americana. The sequence goes on along the minus strand of NC_091131.1, from coordinate 62,674,511 downwards.
AAGACATGACAGTAACTATTACATCATAACTGAGCTACTGGTCTACAGAGTATTGTGTATAGAAAATTCTTCTAGCAGGTAATTGCCAACACTTATATAAAGTTAGCTAGAGAGAGGGATAAACTTGCAACCCTTTCTATTTGATACTTAGCAAAATGCTCATATAGCAACTGGCGCCGGGTTAAATATTGTGAAAAACTACTAAATTTAAAAATAATCCTGTGATATGTTGAAAAGTTTTTTCCTTTATTCCATATAGAAAGTTACACAGTATCTTCGAAATTATGTGTGTATTAATACTACACACATGATAGTTGGTACATACACTCTTTAGGCTATTAGGAAACTCTTCTGTGTAACATAAATTTATTATTTTGTTGTATTTGAAAAATATGCCTTCATATTTCTATAGAAGTAGCTCTAAATTCATTCTTAAAATGTGATTGTTTATCTTAAAATCTTGAAAGCCAATATCAATATTATTGTACTCATATATTTTAAAGAACGTGCTTTTAGAGTAAAATTTCGTACACAATTTTGAGTTTATCTTTAAAAATGGCTGAGAGATATCCACTTTAGTGAATCACTGTATCCTAATGTTTTTTTTTATGATTTAGAACCCTCTTTTTATTTTCAAAAAGCAATCTCGAATTGAAGTTGTTGCAGCAATTATATTTCTACATACAAAAAATGAAAATTGTGCATCAATTAGAAAAAAAAAATCAAATTTAACCATCCTCTTCCCTTAATGTCCTTAGAAAATCTTTCAACCATTCCTTTACTATGTCCTAGATCCATATATAAACTTATCAGATTACCAGGAAACAATTGGCATTCATACAGTCCTCTATGTAGATTGAAAACTCAAAAAAGTTTCATATCCATGGTTCAAGAATTAAAACATAAATGACTTTATTGTCAAACGCCTGGCATTAGAAAACAACAACAGAATTAAAACAGAAAATCAATATCCCGAATTTAATAGAAAACTTACAAATTAAACAAAACCCTTTAACTCTATTAAATATAGAATATAATCTAAATTTAACAGAAGAAATACTGAAATCAGAAGTAAACACTGAAATACTGAAACAATTGTCTTTAGAGACAATTAATATTAGGTACCCTCCACAAAACTGGCTTCATTTATACACCGACAGATCCTTGATCTCCAGAGAACAAGGTGCCGGTGCAGGTGTTACGTGCTGTCTCTTCTCACTTTATAGATCTCTTGGATATGGAACAACAAGTTTTGATGGTGAAATCATTGCAATAAGTGAAAGTCTCAGGAATCTTCTATGCCACATCAATAAATTTAAGAATGCAGTTATATTGTCAGACTCCAAAGCAGCTATTCTATCAATAGTCTCTAAACACACACCTTCATCTCAAACAGTAGAAATAACTAAAATGCTCTCTCAATTAATATCACTCAATAGAAGAATTGTATTCCAATGGATACCATCCCATTGTGGAATCTTGGGAAACGAGAATGCGGATGCTTTAGCAAAGAAGGGCAGCACTGCTACTTACAGACCTGTTACTAAATCTACGTTTTACTCTGAGAAAAGATTTATTAAATCTACATACTTAGACTTCAACAAACAAAATTTGATAACACAATCTCAAGGGAAAAAATGGAACTCTCTGCATCAAAATCCACAGTTAATTCCCGATTTACCACGAAAATCGTCTGTAGCTGCATTTAGATTGGCAACAGGCCATGATTGTTTGGTCAAACACCTGCATAGAATTGGAATATATCAGTCCCCTAACTGCCCATTGTGCAACTCAAACCAAGAAATGGATTTGGAACACCTCAAAATCCGTGCTTCAGTGGCTGGCCATGATAATATCTTTGAAAAATATTGGAGTGCAAGGGGTCAAATGACTTTATTGTCAAACGCCTGGCATTAGAAAACAACAACAACAGATCCATATGAAATACTGAAGTACTCACATACTTCATCCTTCACCACTTCTTCACTGAAGAGCACAGAAATTTGCCTGAAATTCCACAAAATGGTTCTGATCCAACAGGAATATTTTCAGCTGTGTCTTTTGCTGGGCAATCAAGCCTCTCATTGTAAACTACCCCTAATCAGATGCTTAGATTAATGCCATTTCAATTTCTTTTGTTTAGTTTGACAATATTTTTACAAAAAGTTTCAGTCACCTGACTCACAACAAATTTTGTAGAAGCTGTCTCAACCTGAATCTATTATGCAAGAATCTTTAACTGACTAAATTATGTCTGAGTGTAAACTACTTTAAAATCATCGAATCTAACCTAATCTAGATAATTACAGCAAGCATATTAGTACATACCTGGATGGGACTAGACTGCTGCTGGGGCTGCCAGTATGCAGCTGCTGTGGCAGCTGCTACTGCCGGAGCGGGAGGCTGTGGCTGGTAGTTGTGGGGATGATGACTTTGGTGTAGAGGAGGGGGAGCGGGCATTACCCCAGCAGCTGTGGGAGGCTGCTGGGGTGCCTGTTGGGTGCTGGAGCTGTCTCCACCACCCCGCTGATCAGAAACCAGTCCCAGCCCCATGAAGTAACTACTGAGGTCTGACATAGCCACACTGGCCCCATCCTGCCACACACAAAGATAAATGCTTAAGGCACTCATGAATTTGCTGGAGGTTAAGAAGTTTCAGTAGCATCATCATCTTATATTTCAGACTCTTTTTCTGCCACTTGCGAGTCTGAGGAAGTAACAACCTCATATATGGGATGTATAAAAAATACGGCTATATGTTTGATTGCATTGTGTGATGACAGTATTATTGTTACAAGAAATATGACATTACTGTTGGAAAGGAAATTCTTCAAATAACAACAATACCACACCACAACAATACTAAGCTTACGTCATTAGTCGAGATGGTGAACATGCAACAGCAAATTAAAGTTGCAGCGTAGGCGATATGTACGGTAATACAGTAGAACCTCTATTATCCGTGATAATGAAGGGGGTTGACAAAACGGTTAATCGAAAAAATCGGATAATCCGTATCAAAAAATATTTTCGTAAATTAAGTGAATAATACTTGAAGTTTCGTTATTTCCTCGTGGTCTTGTGTTTAACATGCTTGGTAGTGAGTCAGAAGTTCATTAATTTCAGTTGTCAACGACGTATTTTTAAGGGGTAAGAAAACTCCTTGTAATGGCTGTCAGGGGAAAGATATAAATAGTAGAGGTTTCATATTGTAGATTTACATACTGTATACACTTTATCTTTGATTTTTATTCAATTGGTCACAGTTGTAACATCAATCTCGTATTCTGATGCGAGATAACACATAGTTTCTCTTTCCCCAAACCACTTAATTATTTGCATTTTGTTCGATACTTAGCACAACACGTTTCTTTTGACACTCTTGGAATACATTTTATATAGAAGTTGTAGAGTACGGCAACTCGAACAGTACACCAAACTGTGTAAGTGTAAATGCTTGTAATAACACTCTCTAGAAAAAAAGTATGCTAATATAACGTACAATAATATCTACTTCATATGTTTCTGAAGCAAAAAAAAAAAAAAAAAAAAAAAAAAAAAAAAAAAAAAAAAAAAAAAAGGAGCGAGAGAAAGATAGTTGGATAATCCGCCATAATCCGCCAATCGGTTAACAGTGTGATGGATGATCAGGGTTCTACTGTAATGGTGAGGAAGCAAGACTGGCAAGACGTGATTTTAACGTAGCATTGCAGCCATCAACTGTGGGTAAGTGGAGAAAACGATTGCTGGAAATGGGAAGCATCCAGAAAGAAAAACCTCCTGGAAGGCCTCACAGTAGCATGGAGCTCGGTATCAATCATGCCAGTATGTTTCGTGCTTTGAAACGTGAGAAGTAAAATCCCTTCAAACTGATTCGACGACCCTGATAGGCAGATGAAACTATGTGAAATTGTAGTAACGGAATGTGCAAATGAGGAACATTGGTTAAGAAAATGGAACTTTTCCGATGATGCTGTTTTCCATGTGAACGAACATGTTAATCGACACAACTGTACTATTATGCTAGAGAGAATCCTCAAGTTATTGAAGAGACATGTTTAAGATGCAGAAGAGTCACAGTTTGGGATATGATTTGATGGGAAGGATTGTTAAGAATGCAAATCTTGGATGAGACTGTTAATATTGATTGGTATTGTGATATCCTTAATGAAATTCTGGTGCAAAGTACTGAACACGAACACTGTTTATTCCAGCAGGACGGTGCACCCCCTCACTATCCTATTGTGATGAGGGAAATATTGAATTGTGATTTGCAAAATAGATGGGTGGGAAGAAGAGGACCAACAGAATGGCCAGCTGGTCTTACAGCTTGTGACTATTGGTTGTAGAGTTATTTGAAGGAATAGGTTTATGCCTGGAAACTGCAAGACGTCAACATGCTGAAAATAGCAATTGAGGAAGAAATTCCAATGGACATGTATCATAAATCAATGAATGACTTCTCAAAGCATTGTCAAGTATGCTTGGATGTGAATGGTGAACAGTTTGAGGCAATAAAGTTAACCTGGTTGGTATTAATTTGAAGAATTTCCTTTGCAATAGTAATGTCATATTTCCTGTAACACTAATACTGTCGTCACACAATGCAATCAAATGTGTAGACGTATTTCCGATATACTCTGTACATAGTCTTCTATCTAGCAGCAACAAATTTCACTGTCAACAAATATCCATTCTTGTAATTCATCTACAGCCATGTCTGATAGATGAATGTCTACAATGTCTTCAATTCTGGAGCCTATTTTGAAAATCTCCGGTGCTTGAAAATTTCAATCATATTTGATGATATGACTAGGAGACACACACCATCAAGAACATCAGCTTTTCTTGCCAGACCATTTGCACTCATTTGGTGTGTGTCCTTTATGTTTTCTCCCAACAATAATATGTTTTTAGAGTTTGAATGATTCCCTGTCGCATGACTATATTAATGAAGTCATACAGTCCTAAACTTATAATCCACAATGTGTGCTGCATAGTTATCAACCAGCAAAAGATCTTATGGTTCAGTCTATTATTCCATTTCAGTAGTCATTCTTTGAATATTAAGGCTGCCTATTGGAAACTTATTAACACTTTCGAAGTATTATCGTGGATTCTTGCTTTTGACAATGATCAAAAGTCCTTCTATGTCACTAGCCATATTTAAACAGCACAAGACTATCACTCATTTTTTGAACAGAATTCTTGGAATATCCTTGAAAGATTGTAAACATTGTGACCAGAGTCGGAAACAGTACCTGTTTTGTGAATAAAATACAGCCACTGCCAATATTCTCAGATGAAAACCATTGGAAAGCAAAAATATGATAAAGAGAATTAATGATTACAATAAACAGAATATTTTCAATGTTTCATATTTGTCGATTCAAGATTAATAAAAGTGACTTCACTACATGAATGATAACAGTATTGTGGTAAGTGATTACAAAAAGCAATGTTCACTGATTTTGTATGATTGACATAAAAGTTGTATTGGGCTAAGGAGTGAATACTTATACTTATACTGAAAATACTGTATATCATGTTTAATTTTTCTGATTTTTTTTTTAGTACGAATTTTGTTTCGCTGTTTATGTAGGTGTCAAAATTCAAGCATAATAAATGCGCAATCTGTTGTTAACTAAATGCTGAGTTATTGGCAATAAAGCCATAAAGTGAGATGTAGCAAAAAAAAAATAACTGTTTTAATGTAGGCACCATATTTTTATATTATGGCAGTATCACTTACATGCAACATCCAAACTGTTTGGAGGATCATGCCTGCCATTGGTTAGTGGGTCCATATGACCTAGCTGAGAGGATGTCAGACAACTCCACCGACCATATCTCCTCTTTACCACTTAGGGGACACTTAGTCGAATCGAAAAGATAAAATTCATTCTCTTAAAAACTGCAATATTACTCAACTCACCGAGTGCCTCTGTTCATATCCTGCCATGGCTGTGGTGCCATTGGCAGTGGGAGGCATGGGCACCATGTTGTAACCTGTGAACACCATCTGTGGGGCTGCTGGTTGCTGGCTATGGCACTGCTGACTGGGGGCAGGGGCAGGCATCTGGTGCTGCTGAGCACCAAACACCATGTCTGATGGCTGGTGCTGGAGTGCTGACATGAATTGCTGGTGTTGGTACGAGTGTGTTTGTGCGCCAGTATTTGCCAACTGTGGACAAATTGGGATGGGGGCTAACGGCAGGGTTCCGAGGGGCTGCTGCTGCTCTGCCAGAGCAGGTCCTGGGTTCGGTATGTACGAGCACTGACTGGAGTGGCAGATGGTGAGTACAGGTTGGTGTGATGGGGCAGGGATTTGAGAGGTAGCTGGCGCAGTGTTACTGCTCGTACTGACTGTGGAATTTGGCAGTGGGACAGGTGGGGGTGATATGGGCAGCGAAGGGGAGGTAGCTGTTGTTGTCACATGCGTCGAGCATGTGGTCTTCGATGGTGATGTTGCTGAGGAGGATGTGGTGACAGGGTGAGCTGCAACAAACCCAGTCAACATTAATGGATGTGTAATAAAAAAGCTTACAAAACCATCAAGTTGAAACACTCGTAAAAAAGTCGTACATTGTTTGGTACTGTAAAGGCAAAATCAAACATATCCTAAGGCATGGTTTCAGAAATAAACACAGACCTGTATTTGAGTAGCTTTTTTGTCAGTCTGTTGCAACATTTGTACCTCATACAGCTGTACGTGAGCTTCCACTTTTACTTACAACTAGTCCAGTGGTGATAATCGGCCAGTTTGCACCGGTTCGGATGAACAGGTTGTTAAATTATTTCTAGGTAATATTTGCAATTATCATGGACATATACCGTATGTGTTTAACTTAGGTACACATGAGAGAACTGGTTGTTAAACTTCTTGAATATAACCACTGACTAGGTCTGGAGATCAAATTCTGTCTTTGATCTTCAATATCGCACTCCATTTATCAGAAATATTCAAGTGACAGTATAACATACACGTCCGTAGTAATCACTGATATAGTTGAATTGTGACTTAGCAAATTACACCAAATTATCTCTACAGTAGCACAAGGTGAACCTTTGCTAGCAACAAGTACAGTAGAAATGTTACTCAAGTAACAGTACAACAGGATATCTTACTCTGTTTTACTAACAAATTCCTTGCAGCCTATATTGGCAGCTACATTTTTTTGTAGATTGCTTTTGCTTTGCATTTATAAAGTTTCAAGGGGTTTGCCCTTTATGTTATGAAAAGTTTCCCTGTTAGAGCAAAGATAGAACTCGAGCAAATTTTGGTTACTTTGAGTAACACTATTGCTCTAAATCACTTGAATCATTTTACTGGAAGATGCATGCAGAAGTGAATTCGACTTGAACTCTTAAAAACTAGTTATTTACAGTTTAAGGGGCTTCATGGCAGGAGTTGATTCTCTTAAAGAAATACTCATATTTTGCTTAAGTTTGTTTTATGGACATTTCAAAGCAGAAACTGTAGGTTATTATGAAATTGAATAAGCCACAAGCCAGTCAGTGTAATTATTAATTAAACACAAAAAAACGCTTATCTTGAAATGTTCACTAACATAGCTTAAGACACTGCCATTTGTACTTTACATTAAGTAGAGCAGGCATCTGTTTTGCCATACAGTAGCAGAGGTCTTACTGTTAAGTCTCATGAACTGGATATTTTTATTACTCCTTTATACTGCACAGTTTTACACTTTCTCTATCATATGTCCTCTAAGAAACCAATATCTTCGAAAATACATGCATAAGATGGAACTCTGTGATAGAGTTGTTTTTTATTTTCCCTAATCAAAATTTATTTCATTTAGTTGTGTTTTTTGAATAACAGTTCAAAAAAATAAGCTGCAAATAGCAATATCATTCCAATCTGATATAACGTGAAACACGAAAAATGTAAAATGACATAGTATATGTCACCTTCATGAAACTAATTTTTTTTAATTAATTCCGTCTTTTTAATGTGAGCACTGAAGTGACTTAAGTGCTCAGGTTTAATCCAGTGAATCTCTAGTTAACATTCTTTTTTTTTCTCCCAGTCCAATAGACAATGTAATAATTTCTATCTTAGGATGCAGTCACCTTAGAAATGAAATCCCTCACCCTGCCTGCCTACCAGATGCCATGCCTAATTAAAAGTTCAATACAGCCATATTTTCAACATCATCCAACAAATTGGACAACTATCTTCTATATATAAAGTAATGTGGTGATTTCTGCAAACACTCACATTTTTGTGCCGGTGGCTGGACCTGCTCGGAGCTACCTGCGCTCTGGTGGTGACTGCTAGTACCAGCTGGAGTCACCAGGGGACCACCACTGCCACTGCCACTCTCACTCTCGTCATCTGTCACGACCTTTGGGGGGTTGGCTGGGTCGTAACGGTACACTGAGCCATCAGAATTAACATATGGCTGACCCGTCTGTTGATGGAAAAGAAAGATCACATAATCAGCTGATTAAACATATTTGCCAACATATTATAAAATATAATCTAAATTTAACAGAAGAAATACTGAAATCAGAAGTAAACACTGAAATAATGAAACAATTGTCTTTAGAGACAATTAATATTATGTACCCTCCACAAAACTGGCTTCATTTATACACAGACGGATCCTTGATCTCCAGAGAACAAGGTGCCAGTGCAGGTGTTACGTGCTGTCTCTTCTCACTTTATAGATCTCTTGGCTATGGAACCACAAGCTTTGATGGAGAAATCGTTGCAATAAGTGTATCTTCTATGCCACATCAACAAATTTAAGAATGCAGTTATATTGTCAGACTCCAAAGCAGCTATTCTATCACTAGTCTCTAAACACACATCTTCATCTCAAACAGCAGAAATAACTAAAATGCTCTCTCAATTAATATCACTCAATAAAAAAATTGTATTGCAATGGATACCATCCCATTCTGGAATCCTAGGAAACGAGAATGCGGATGCTTTAGCAAAGAAGGGCAGCACTGCTACTTACAGACCTGTTACTAAATATACGTATTACTCTGTGAAAAGATTTATTAAATCTATATACTTAGACTTCAACAAACAAAATTTGATAACACAATCTCAAGGGAAAAAATGGAACTCTCTGCATCAAAATCCACAGTTAATTCCCGATTTACCACGAAAATCGTCTGTCGCTGCATTTAGACTGGCAACAGGCCATGATTGTTTGGCCAAACACCTGCATAGAATTGGAATATATCAGTCCCCTAACTGCCCATTGTGCAACTCAAACCAAGAAATGGATTCGGAACACCTCAAAATCTGTGCTTCAGTGGCTGACCATGATAATATTTTTGAAAAATATTGGAGTGCAAGAGGTCAAATGACTTTATTGTCAAACGCCTGGAATTAGAAAAAAACAACAACAACAACATATTTGCCAATCAACATAGAGAAATCTTAATACAGATATGATGGATGATTCAACTAATAAATCTACTGTTCATCAAAAGCAATGTTTTGCATGCTACATGAACATTTTTGTGTTAGAAAATTTAAATACAACAGTATTCTTATGTTCATTCTTACAAACAGAAGGACACTTAAAACTGAGGTGCTAGCTGAATGACTAGGAAATTGTCTTTCCACATAGAAAACAATATTTTCAAGTCTAAATGAAATTTATGGTGAACAAAGACAGTGTCAGAGCAGGATTTCACGAAGTACTCCCGTTTCCTCTGCCAACATTTCATTATTGGATGGAGAGAATACAGGTGAAGGGTGGAACGAATCCACGTACACTTAGGCCTCTTTCACATTGGACAACTGATAGAAACAATTCATTGCAATGATTATGCATTGATGTGATGACTGAAAGAGCAATTAATCTCATCAACTGCACATTTTCCTCTGTTTCATTCGAGAGGTGCCGAAAAATGAAGAGGTATTGTTGCTTTCTTTGCTACTGAAAAATATGAAATGTAGATGGCAAGGGAATATCATGTTCATCCTATTATGAGTGCTCGACTTGCGAAGAGATTGTTCTATACATTTTATGACGATCTACGTGAGGATGAAAGAAAATTATTTAATTATTTCCGAATGTCCAAAAAATCTTTTGATGATCTACAGTCACAATCGATAAATTATCACAAGAGGGCATGGTTGTTTTAAAGCAAGACTGAATAAAGAAGGCTGGTAGTTGGACCAGTAGGTCATTTACTATGAATGGTGCAATTGAAAATAATGCTCCACTTCGAGTCAATGCAACTACAAAAATCAGCAGTAAAAAAGGTCGAATTTATCAGTGACAGGTTATCATATTTAGTATTTAAGGGTAGATGGTGCGACATCATAGTTATAAATGCTCACGCCCCTACAGAAGAGAAAGACGACCATATAAAGGATAGCTTCTATGAGGAATTGGAACATACTTTTGATCAGTTCCCTAGATATCACATGAAAATTTTATTGGGGGATTTCAATGCTAAAGTAGGACGGGAGGATATTTTTAGACCAACTATTGGAAAAGAGAGCCTACACGCAATTAGTAGTGACAATGGAGTTAGATTAGTCAACTTTGCCACATCGAAAAATCTAATTGTCAAAAGTACAACATTCCCCCATAAGGATATACATAAATATACTTGGACTTCTCCAGATGGATTGACACACAACCAAATAGATCACATCTTGATAGATAAACGGAGACATACTAGTATAGTAGACATTCGAACTTTCAGGGGTGCAGACTGTAATTCTGACTATTATTTGGTGATTGGAGAATTAAGAGAAAGATTATCAGTAGCCAAGCGAGTAGAGCAACAAGTTAATATTACTAAATTCAATATTTTGAAATTAAAGGACGAGGAAGCTAAGCAAAATTATCAGGTCGAAATTTCGAATAGGTTTGCCACTTTAGAAAGTTCCGACGAAGTTGAGAAAGAATTAGATGTTAATAGCGTGTGGCAAAATATCAGAGATAGTATCAAAATTGCAGCTGAGCAGAGCATAGGTTATTATGAAACTAAGAAAAAGAAACCGTGGTTTGATGAAGATTGTTGCATGGTAGTAGAAAGAAGGAAACAGGCAAAATTGAAATTCTTACAGGATCCAGTTGAGGAGAAGAGAGATAATTATTTCAATGAAAGATGGGAAGCAAGTCATACACTTAGGAATAAAAAGAGAGGTTACTTGAAGGAAAAACTGAATGAGGTAGAAACAAATAGTAAGAATAAAAACATTCGAGATTTATATAAGGGTATAAAAGGAATTTAAGAACGGATATCAGCCAAGGATAAACGTGATCAAGGATGAGAATGGTGACTTGCTTGCGGACTCTCCATCAATCCTAAACAGATGGAAAAACTATTTTGCGCAACTACTAAATGTACATAGGCCAAAAAGAAATGATCGGGACGAAATTGAAATACAAACTGCTGAGCCATTTATACCCGAACCCACGCTTTCAGAAGTCGAAATTGCGATAGAAAATCTGAAAAAGTACAAGTCTCCAGGTATCGATCAAATTCCAGCAGAATTAATACAAGAGGGTGGAAGTGCATTATATAGCGAAATTTATAAACTTGTACTTGCTATTTGGGAAAAGGAAATTGTACCAGAACAATGGAGCCCATAATTGTACCTATTTTTAAAAAGGGGGACAAAACCAACTGTGGTAACTTTCGAGGAATATCACTTTTGTTGACGTCGTACAAAATTTTGTTCAATATTCTTTTGAGAAGATTAACTCCATACGTAGATGAAATTATTGGGGATCATCAGTGCGGTTTTCGGCGTAAAGATCGACTATTGATCAGATTTTTTGTATTCGACAGATAATGGAGAAAAAATGGGAGTATAAGGGTACAGTGCATCAGTTATTCATAGATTTCAAAAAGGCATATGACTCGGTTAAGAGGGAAGTATTATATGATATTCTTATTGAATTTGGTATTCCCAAGAAACTAGTTCGATAACAGGCAGGGTTTGGAATTGAACGGGTTACATCAGCTTCTTGTCTATGCGGATGACGTGAATATGTTAGAAGAAAATACACAAACGATTAGGGAAAACACGGAAATTTTACTTGAAGCAAGTAAAGCGATCGGTTTGGAAGTAAATCCCGAAAAGACAAAGTATATGATTATGTCTTGTGACCAGAATATTGTACGAAATGGAAATATAAAAATTGGAGATTTATCCTTCGAAGAGGTGGAAAAATTCAAATATCTTGGAGCAACGGTAACAAATATAAATAACACTCGGGAGGAAATTAAACGCAGAGTAAATGTGGGAAATGCGTGTTATTATTCGGTTGAGAAGCTCTTATCATCCAGTCTGCTGTCCAAAAATCTGAAAGTTAGAATTTATAAAACAGTTATATTACCGGTTCTTCTGTATGGTTGTGAAACTTGGACTCTCATTCTGAGAGAGGAACATAGGTTAAGGGTGTTTGAGAATAAGGTGCTTAGGGAAATATTTGGGGCTAAGAGGGATGAAGTTACAGGAGAATGGAGAAAGTTACACAACACAGAACTGCACGCATTGTATTCTTCACCTGACATAATTAGGAACATTAAATCCAGACGTTTGAGATGGGCAGGGCATGTAGCACATATGGACGAATCCAGAAATGCATATAGAGTGTTAGTTGGGAGACCAGAGGGAAAAAGACCATTAGGGAGGTCGAGACGTAGATGGGAGGATAATATTAAAATGGATTTGAGGGAGGTGGGGTATGATGATAGAGACTGGATTAATCTTGCACAGGATAGGGACCGATGGAGGGCTTATGTGACGGCGGCAATGAACCTTCGGGTTCCTTAAAAGCCATTTGTAAGTAAGTAAGTAAGGTATTCTTGAAATTCTGAACATGTATAGAAGAAATTTAATCTCTCACGAAACAACTCTCACCAGAGTATCTTATGCAAACGTCTATTTGAAAAGGAAAAGGACGTCAAAAAAGAAAATTATGCACAATTTAGATATGAATTGGTTTAGAATACAAAAGCTTAATATAACTTCATACAAAAATTAAAAAGAAATGAAACTTCTTAATGTCCTGGTCCCCTTACTATCCTCCATACAATTATCTTAGCTTCTCTCAACACAGAAGGCAATTCACATATAATCATATATTTTAGCTGAACACAGGAAAAGAGAAATAAAAATATATATAATAATTGAAGTACACAATTACTGTCCTTACCTGTGGGTTGATGAGTACGCTGCCAGGAGGAACGGAAGCCATGCTGGTCACAGCCCACATCACAGTTTGGTTCTGGTCTTGACTATTTGACTCGGGAGTGTGTTGTGGGGACAACGCCCCATGACTAGAGATCTGCACACATCACCACATTCTAAATTAATTATGAAAATAATTACATCAGCTTAATACAACGTATTGAAACAATTAAATGGAGACATAAAAGATAAATTACAACTAAATCCAATATCACAGAAAGAATGCTTAAAGTTTTTCTTTAAGGTCTATGGACACAACCAGAAACAGAAGTCACAAATATATAAATATAAGAAGATTTAAGCCCCAATCAAATAACAATGAAAGAATTACTAAGTACTTAAAAAAATACCAGAAATTGATAATATTAGTATAGAACTCTTAAAATATCCCCCCCCCCCTCTAAAATTATTATATAGATTTTTAAATTTACTTTATTTATTCTAACACAAATATCAGTTCTGTAAGACCCTAGGACTGCACAAATCTTTTCTGAATGAACTGGCCCTCCTCATAATTAGAGAGTCAGTCAAACTTTTATGGAACCACGTATATGGACTCTAATTCAGTGTATGGAAAAAATTGACGCACCATTATCATTTTTCTTTTTCCTTCTTAGCTTTCATTGATTCTTTACTTGAATTTTTTTTTTCTTCTGTAAACTGCCATTGTTTGTTTGTGTATTTGTTTGCCTTTTTTCTTACTCTTTTAGCTCTCATCATCTATTTGTTCTTGTATTGTTTTGTATGCTTTGTCTAATGGCAGCCTCTAATTTGAGAAAGCTCCGATAAATAAAAAATAAATAAATAACATAAATTAAAATACATTAATAATATGTCGAGGTAGAGCATTCCAGAGGAGTATAATTATAGGTATAATATAAATGTAATGAAGTTATAACAACAATTTAATTAATTGAAATATAACAACAATGTAAGTAACTGAAATACAGATGATGATGCAACATTTTCAGAGAGTCCTTTAAAGTGCTGACAACAATACGCATTAGTATTAAATATAATTTTCAGCCTTCCATGTTATTTTTGGGACAGCTCCTCTACTGCCAAATAGAATACCAATGATAGACCACTATTTTGAAGGTATATGGTATCTTTGAGACAGGTAGGGTATACAAGGCTCACAGATGATCTTTCTGGCATGAACTTCCATTGCCTAATTTATGCCTCTCTTGAAACGGACTGTAGGGTCGAGAATAAGAGCCTGTCAATTGCTCCTGTTAACAGCAATGATATCAGTTCTTCTGAATGATTTGTTCCTGATATACAGTGCACTTACTCATGAATTTCCCATCCCATATGATTATGTCCCACAGGAATGGAATACAGCCCCAGTGACTCCCATTTTTCAAAAAATGAAATAGAGATATTTGCAATAATTATAGAGGTATTAGTTTACTGAGGTCTTGTTATAAGATTTATGCTAAAATAATTGCACGACGAATTGGAAAAATAGCAGAGGAACTATTATTAAATGAACAACATAGGTTCCATAAAGGAAGATCTACTATAGATTGTATATTTGCAATACAACAAATAATAATAATAATAATAATAATAATAATAATAATAATAATAATAATAATAATAATAATTCATGGTGCTACAGCCCTTTAATGCTCAGATCGATCAGCCAGCTGCTGGCCTTACATCCACATGCCGAAGCAGAGGTGGACCATCATTCAACCAGAATGGAGATATCATGTGGTTAGCATGATGATCCCCCCAGCTGTTATAGCTGGTTTTCGTAATCGGATTTCGCTACCTACTGTACCTTCCCAAAGTGCATCACGATGCTGGGTGGGCACTGGTCCCATACACTAGCCGAAATTTCACGGAAAAATGAACTGGAACCAGAGAACATTCCATAACGCATGTCCTAGGAAGGATGCCTTAGACGACAATGCCACAGCGCGGGACTTTGCAATACAGTAGCTGATGGAAGGAATTCAATACAGAAACCTACTTATTATACATGGACAATGAAAAAGCTTTTGATAGAGTTACGGGAAATATTAAAGTTTAAAGGGCATCCATATCAGTTAACAAGAGCAATTTGATCCCTTTATTAAAATACTAAAATATGCATAGATAAAGGAAAGTGTTTTAATAAAGAAATTGCAGAAACGAATGGTGGTGTAAGACAAGAGTGTCCTTTGTCATCTGTTTTTTTTTTTAATGAATGTTTTAGATTAGAATTTTATAAATGAGAAAACAAAAATTTATTGTTTACTCTTTGCAGATGAGCAAGCGTTGCTAGCAAATTCCGAAAAGCAGCTTCAAATAGCAACATATATATTACGTGAAATAAATACTGAAGTGCAAGAGGAGTAATGGCTTCATTGCCAAATGTCTAGGCATTTGAATGACAACATTGTGTGAAATAATAAAAGAATACAAAATCAAGATTATGGCCTTTGTGGGCACACAACACAAAAGATCAAAAATATTCCCCCCCCCCCCCTTCGTCATTCACTAGACATCCTCATAAAGCTTGTAGTTTTTTCAGCTGCCATGAAGGTGTTGCCCTTGATACATCATAGCAGGCGAACTAGTAACACTGTATGATGATTAATGGAGCAATGGTTGAATGTCAATAGGTAAAAGGGGAGTCCCTCATGAAAACATACCACCAAACACAGTGTCTGTCCACCACAAATTCCACTTGGACTCACTGGGATTAGATAAAAAATGTAATAAAAATAAAATAATTGAACAAGTTAAAAGTTTTAAATATCTTGGTAATATGTCTTACTAGAGCAGTGGAAGACAGTTTCAGACGATATAATGTTTGTTGAGGAAGAGCACATCCTGCATTTCGTGTGACGTCACGCAAGAGCATCATAATGCAAAGTTGTCTACATAAACGCTGTTTCTTTGAGTAAGAGAAGAAATAGCATTATTCATGACTAGTCTAAATCAGCCTGTGCCTCAGTTGCAAGAAAGAAACATGGATTTGTGACTTAGCTTTCTATGCTGATTTAAAAGGCCACTTAAACGATTTAAATACCTCACTTCAGGGCAAGGGTCTCATCGTAACAGATATGTAGTATAGGGTTAAAGCATTCAAATTGTCATTGGTCTATGGGTAAATCAACTGCTGGCTGGAAACACTGTGGATTTTTCAAAGTTATCGCAAGTGCGTGATCTGGACATTAGTCTCTCTAAAGAATATGTGCAATTTCTACAAGATTGGTCCTGTCGACTCTTCTGCACAGGGCAAGGGGGATTTCGGACAAAGTCTTCCTTCTGAGATCCGTCACCTACGTAAGATGTTCCAACAGAACAACTTCGGCAACAGGGAAATTGGTTTGGCCCTCAGAAGGACCTTATCCGACAAACCACCTGCCGAGGAACAAGAGAAGATGAAGGGCATGGCATACGTCCCATTCTATGGCCCTATCTCGGGCAAGATTGGCAGACTGCAAAGAAAACACGGGATTAAGACCATCCATAAGCCGCCCACAAAGATCCAGAACTTGCTGAGACTAGTTAAGGACGACCTTGGTCTTAGGACACCTGGTGTCTACAAAATACCTTGCTAGTGTGGAAAATGCTACATCAGGCAGATGGGACGCACCATTATGGAATGCTGCAAGGAACATCAACGCAACATAAGACTATATTACCTAATAAGTGTCCAGTAGCCCAACACAGCCTAGAAACAGGCCACAAGATAGATTTCGGCACCACCACCATCTTGAACAAGACATTAGGTTACTGGGACCTGGTTATCAAGGAAGCCATCGAAATCCAGCTACATGGCAATAATTTCAACAGAGACGGGGGTCTAAAGCTGAATACAGCATGGAAACTTGCCATCAATACACTTCGACCAAAAGCATACTGCAGACAGTTGGGACCAATAATTAGCTCTGGATTGGCCACCATTTCCACCAACCAGAATGCGCCTGGTGGTATGGACTAGGAACTGGCCCCTGATTGGCCCACAGCAGGAAGCCCTACTATTGTACAATATACCGGCTAGACATGGTCCCACATCACTTCATTCCCTGAAGAAGATGGCAGAGCTAGCCGTCGAAAGCTTGGAAGCAAATCTCCAACTCACCTGGCTGAGAACCCGAGAAGAGTTATTCTACATTAAACGCCATGAAAGCCTCAAGTCATACAAGATCTTCGCCAGTTTGAGTCAAGGTTTCAAAATGTAGGAACAGTTTCTACTACATTTCAGCTTTTTGCAACCCCTTATTCAATAGATGTCAAAGATGTTCCTAGCAGGTACCAACTGGAACTGTTTTAAATTTACAATGTGACGATTTGTTGAAGGACAAATATAAACACAAGAAGTACTTGGCTGACTTTCACAGGAATTTCTCCCAAACCAGATTCCCGAGATTGTATGCACTTGCTGCACAGGTATTATGTATGTTTGGTTCGACATATATATGCGAACAATTCTTTTTTGTTATGAAACTTGCTAAGCCTAAATCAAGAAGTACCTTGTCAGATCACAACCTAACATGCAGTCTTAGATTATATATTGCCCAGTCATTATGTTCCAATATTGATAAATTAGTTAAAGAAAAATCTGTGCCTTCTTCCAAACTGCAGAGGGGAGGGGGAATACTTTGTATGTATTTTCTCATAAACTACAGCAAAGGTTTAATTATTTATAATCTTTTAAACACAACACATGTGATTGCAGTCTTTATAAATAAAGGATATTGTGAATTTTATTAGTAACAACAATGTAATTTATTCGTCACAACAATAATTCCTTTCTACAATTCACCTTAAACGCTCTCGTCAACAATAGAATTTTCACTCAACACAGTATTCGTTATAGCACTCCACTGACGGCAATGACAATTTACTTGGCCTATTACGAACAACAATGAACTGTTAATCTTAACTAATATTTACAAACACTATTTACAAATCAGAACTATCAGTTCTCAGTTCACAGTTCTTCTAGCTCAGTCACTCGAGTTCACTGTACTCGAACTCAGGTCCCTCCAACTGCGGTCCACTGCACTCGAACTCAGGTCCCTCCAACTGCGGTCCACTGCACTCGAACTCAGGCCTTCGGATGCTGATACAGTTGCGGACGCACACTCGAGTCGAACTCCGGTACACAAGACTGGCTTGCTTGCTCTGGCTTTCTCACTGACTGGCTGACTAATCAACTGAAAACTACTGTCGTTCCTTCGCGTCCTTAATTTATAACCACAGTGACGTAGCCTCGAAAGTTCCACGCGTCTCTAGAGATGGCACTCCAGAAAAATCCAGAGCCCTCTCCTCTCTACCAGCACCAGATGCGCGCGCACTCTCTCTCCACTCTCTCGCCGTGTTGGCCCTTTCCCCTCTCCGCCGCGCGCCATCCCAAAGTGCTCCGCGTGATCTTCTCTCTTGCGGGACGCTGGTCGTGAGTTCGAATCTCACGTCGCTGTCACAATATCTTGACATACAAATGAACGTGCATAATAAAAACTTCTATTACTTTACATTATATTTGTTTCGCCAAATTAACTGAAATGAAGTACTACGTACTATGTAATTATTAGATACATCATATGAGATTGACTTTGTTATAGATTGATTTTCGCATAAAAGAGCAGAAACTGAATTGTATTGTATTGTATTGTATTTATTAACATTCCATGGTATTCATACATTGCTTACATATGGAAGCAGTCAAAAAACTTAATACCGGTACTATTATAAAATCTTAATTTATAGTCACAGTTTAGATGAAATATATACAGATGAGATTTACAATATAGTCTACTAGTACAACACAAAGTTTTAGTATCAATTTCATGAAGTGTTATTGAATGTCATAAATTCACCTACAGAATAGAAGGCGTGACAAATTAGGTACTTCTTCAATTTGACTCTAAATAATTTTATGTTTTGAGTTTCATTTTTTATATCGATAGGGAGGCTGTTAAAAATTTTTACTGCCATATAATGCACGATAGACTTGCTGATGCTGTATGAAAGTAATTTTTTTGACGTGTATTTATGCTATGAACTGTTGAATTAGTTACAAAGTTTTCACGATTACATACGAGAAAGATTATTAATGAAAAGATATACTGACAAGTCATGGGCATTATTTGTAATTTGTAGTTTGTTTATAATCAGTAAATAAGATGTGCAATTCAAATAGTTAACATTACCATTGGGATAGCAGGCATTTAACTGTGTTATGAACGCCAGGGGTTGAGTGTCCAATGGACGTGCAAAATCTTCATCCTTGTAAGTCTTAATTGATGTCCATTTGGATTTTTTGCATTTGAAAGATTTGGAGGCATCTCAAAATTATTATCTAATTTATCATTCATGATTCCTCCAGTTAAATGAGTGGAAGGTAAAAACCAAGAATGGTTGTAAGTAGCAGCACCCTTCCAGTAAGAAATACTACATAACAGTACTGAATGAACAATATGCTGGAAAGCAAGAAAATAAACTATGACGCACATAGCACGAGGACCATGTGACCCCTACAGATGTCAAATGACACCCAATGTGTTAAGCAACCATTCTTCTTCAAGAAGGAACTATTACAAATGATTAACAAAATGCTTGTAAAGCCCAAAGAAACATTCAATTAAACATTATTTTTTTAATAATCATATGCCTTAAAAAGTGGTAGAATTAAAAAGTAATTAGACAGAGAAATGCAGAGCAATCAACACAACTGACCTGAGGTTGATTGGAGCTGGAGATGCTCAGTTGAGATACAGGGGTTGCTGTGGGGGAAGGTGTGGCTGACATGGTTGTATCTGAGCGCTGAGACTGTGATTTGTACCCCGAACTGGAAGGACTGAGGCGGGAAGACATGCTGCTACCAGAATCTGTTACAACAAACAGAACAGACTGCTAAAATTCTGATTATAATGCAACAGTACAGTTACTATACTATAAAAATTATGAAAATATAAAACAAGAGAAATAACTTTCTTGCTAAGATTCTGATTGAAATATATAAGGTATAGATAAGACTTTTAATACCAATTATAATACAAGCTGTTACGAAATATAAAATAAAGAATGTTGATATATTATGTTGTTAAAATTTCGATTGCATTGAACTAGTACACATGACTTTAAACCTCAGTTATAAGGATGCTGTTATGGAGATATTAAATAAAATATCATACTTGCTGCTAAAAATTTCTATTCAACTATAAGTGATTCAATATAATGTAAACAAAACCAATACAAGTTATAAAATAAAAACAATACAAAGAAAAGAGTCTCTGCTTCAATGCATTTTATATGTACCTTGTTTGGTAAGCAAACGGGCCCCGGCACTGTGCGTGCTTGTGCAGCTGTCCCCTCGAGACAGCACGGCTGTCACCGGGTAGCCTCCAAAACTGTACGACTTAGAGACGGAGAGGCGCAAAGAGTTGGCTTTTAGGGTGTCACGACCCTCAAACGATTCGACCTTCAGGAGACGTGTAGGCCTGCAAGACAACCACACTTCAGTGTCTCTGCATTAAATATTTGCTCTTTGGAAGTCTTCTGGGCTAATCAGCCCCTTCACTTCGATTAACACTAGTCATTTCTGTGATCTTTTCCACTAATTTTCTATTTATAAGAGGTATGACTGAAAGATTTTCTTTAATATAAAACTCACAATCTGCAAGTCTAGGCTCTGAAAAGGACCAACTTGAAGATTGTAATGGACTTACTTACATGACCCATTTACACATATTATATATAACATGGAAACTTAAATGAGGGCTTTATAACATGTAATCTATTAATATTATTATTTATTATTTGGTTGAGAAGCTTTTATCATCCATTCTACTGTCAAAAAATCTGAAAGTTAGAATTTATAAAACAGTTATATTACTGGTTGTTCTTTATGGTTGTGAAACTTGGACTCTCACTTTGAGAGAGGAACATAGGTTAAGGGTGTTTGAGAATAAGGTGCTTAGGAAAATATTTGGGGCTAAGAGGGATGAAGTAAATATTTGAAGTTACAGGAGAATGGAGAAAGTTACACAACACAGAACTGCACACATTGTATTCTTCACCTGACATAATTAGGAACATTAAATCCAGACGTTTGAGATGGGCAGGGCATGTAGCGCATATGGGCGAATCCAGAAATGCATATAGAGTGTTAGTTGGGAGGCCAGAGGGAAAAAGACCTTCAGGGAGGCCGAGACGTAGATGGGAAGATAATATTAAAATGGATTTGAGGGAGGTGGGATATGATGATAGTGAATGGATTAATCTTGCTCAGGATAGAGACCAATGGCGGGTTTATGTGATGGCGGTAATGAACCTCCGGGTTCCTTAAAAACCGGTAAGTAAGTAAGTAAGTAAGTAAGTAAGAGGGATGAAGTTACAGGAGAATGGAGAAAGTTACATAACACAGAACTGCACGCATTGTATTCTTCACCTGACATAATTAGGAACATTAAATCCAGACGTTTGAGATGGGCAGGGCATGTAGCACATATGGGCGAATCCAGAAATGCATACAGAGTGTTAGTTGGGAGGCTGCAGGGAAGAAGACCTTTGGGGAGGCCGAGACGTAGATGGGAAGATAATATTATAATGGATTTGAGAGAGGTGGGATATGATGATAGAGACTGGATTTATCTTGCTCAGGATAGGGACTGATGGCGGGCTTATGTGAGGGAGGCAATGAACCTCCGGGTTCCTTAAAAGCCACTAAGTAATCTATTAATATGATTAATTAAGTCTCGGAAGATATAAACTGTTTGTTATTATAATTCGGAGCAGAGGATAGCATCAAAAGGAAATACAAGTAAGTTTCCAAAACTGATGAAAATTTCACTCTTTGTATTTGTCTCTAATTTTAATAATTATTTTTATCCACTCTTTTCGTAATTGACTGTTCACTGTTAATCTTGTGCTAACTTTTATCTTGTGCTGAACTGTTATTGGCCCTATGCTGTTGTACAGTACAATTATTAGTAAATAAATAAATAAATAAATAAATTATTATTATTATTATTATTATTATTATTGAGACATGCTAAACTGGAAGGAGAAACAGAAGTAGTAATCAGAAAAACAAAGCCTCTTTCAACATCATCTTCGTCCATCACAAATGTTATGAACGACTTGCCAGGATTTCAATTTCGTAAAACAGTGCGACAAGTTATACTGTTAAGAGTGTATCATAATGTTCCTTTCCGAGGGGATGTCAGAAAGTATGGTTTATATAAAAAAAATTATATATGAAAAGTATTAACAGATATAAATAATATCTTAATTTCATAATAAATGAAAATTATTTTCGAACTTGAATTGCTATCGGTTTCGTTAATTTTCAATCATTTGGCACAAATAAAATTCTACAACAGAAAAAGAACAAAAAATAATTCATTTGATCTACTGCTCAAGACATTTGGAACAAGGCCATTAGTCTTCTGGCTTTCCAATTAAAGTTGTCCAACCGATCTTGTCCAGTAGGTCTGAAGTACACCACACATTCTAAGATGTGCCCCAGTTCATTATGACATCTTCATTACACAGCATGTAATTTGATGAGGCTATTATTTTCATCCAATGTAGGTGTTCTGCTTTTAAAAATATTATTAATTTGAAGCACCTAATAGTGTTACAAGTGACACAAAACATAACCAGAAGAAGTATTGCTTCTGCAAGACAAATTGCAATTTCATTTAATGACTTGTTGAAAAGATAACCTGCAAAACAGGTTTTTAAATGAACTAGCCACTGAAACAAGATACAAAAAACAGATGCCACAACTGGATGACGAGACCAGCCACCACTAGTGGTATTGCACAATGCACTTCGGAACCTTACCTTTTTCATACATGCAGTAAATTGACATGTTTCACTATACGTGAACTTCAAGTCCCACCTGAGCTGATTGTTGTCAGAGGCATGGAGCAGCACATTTGAGCGAAGTCGCGACGATGTGTCACTGTCAGAACTGCTCCAAGGCTGAACTTCTCCTGGCCATCGTAGCTCCTCCTGACTGCTTCGTCGCGAGGAGTCGTGCAAGGGATCGTTGCATCCATCCTGCCAACAAACATAAAACAAAGTCACTCTTCTTTATTTACCAAACCACGGTGCTAATCAAGAGACACCAAAGTGCTGGTACTTAGAGCTGATTATTCAGAGTGGGTGATAACACATAAAATAATAAACAAAAGTGGAATGAGAAATGAAGAGAAACTGACATATTTAAGATTATTCTTCGTGAGTGATATCACATGAAAGTATAAACACAATCATGGAATAATAACTGTAAAAGAAAATGAAGTACCTAGAGCTATTCTGAGTGGGTGATATCACATGAAACAAATAAAACAATAGTGGAATGAGAACTATAAGAGAAACTGAAGTACCTAGAGCTATTCTGAGTGGGTGATGAAACTAATAAAACTATATTGGAATGAGAACTGTAAGAGAAACTGAAGTACCTAGAGCTATTCTGAGTGGGTGACATCACATGAAATTAATAAAACTATATTGGAATGAGAACTGTAAGGGAAACTGAAGTACCTAGAGCTATTCTGAGTGGGTGATATCACATGAAACTAATAAAACTATATTGAAACGAGAACTGTAAGAGAAACTGAAGTACCTAGAGCTATTCTGAGTGGGTGACAACACATGAAACTAATAAAACTATATTTAAATGAGAACTGTAAGAGGAACTGAAGTAGCTAGAGCTATTCTGAGTGGGTGACATCACATGAAACTAATAAAACTATATTGGAATGAGAACTGTAAGGGAAACTGAAGTACCTAGAGCTATTGTGAATGGGTGACATCACATGAAACTAACAAAACTATATTGGAATGAGAACTGTAAGAGAAACTTAAGTGCCTAGAGCTATTCTGAGTGGGTGACACCACATGAAACTAATAAAACTATATTTGAATGAGAAATGTAAGAGAAACTTAAGTACCTAGAGCTATTCTGAGTGGGTGACATCACATGAAACTAATAAAACTATATTGGAATGAGAACTGTAAGAGAAACTAAAGTACCTAGAGCTATTCTGAGTGGGACATGAAGCAAATAAAACGACAGTGCAGTGGAATGAAAGCTGTAGAAGAATTTGACTTACTTAGGATTATTCAGAGTGAGTTCTGTTGCATGAAGGTAGTATAGCAACAGTGGTGTGACACAGACATGGTAAACTGAGGCACTCGAAAGAAACTTGGGAACTTGGTTATCCAGCTGCTCTGTTCACTGCAAGTTCATACAATCTGCTCGAGATCAAGTTCCAATCTTGCCTGTGAGAAGCTATTGGCTGATTGCTTATATTGTTAATAAGGTTTGTGGTAGTGATCGAATTGACGTTGTGTGTCATAATAAAAGAAAAATATTAGCACCAAGTAATGAAGAGTAAAATAAAATGAACCAGAACATGCAGTGAAAACAAAACACAAAACTTATCAACAGTGAAAATAAAACAAATCAAATAGCTGTGCAAATAGAATATAGGTACTGTAAAAGTGAAAATGATTACATATGTTTGCTGAAAAACTTCAGGAAAAGGTTATTAGAAGGATCAAAATGAAGAAGGAATGATAATATCCAGAAAAATAAGGGAGGAGTGAGTTGTGAAGTTGTGAAATAGGTCAAATCTGTTTCAGGCTAAGGATAGAATTCAGTTGGTGAGTATATGTGATGAAAGAATGATTCTTGTTGGTTAGTAAGTGGGTGAACATATTTGCTAGTTCAGTTTAGTTTGGTTCATATGGTCAGGTCTGAGCTGCACCAAAATGAATTTAAAATATTGAAGAATAACATTATCATTAATAATTGTTAACATGTTTATAACAAATTTTATTTAACTTTTCCAACTATCTGTTCTCAACAAAATCAAGTATTCCAAAAGTTAATAACACGGATCTAAAATGAAGAAATTTGTATCAAGTGCGACATTATTTTATTTTCTAGAACATGGCAAATATAAATAAAGTCTACCAAAAAGAGTAACAAAACAAAATTCTACAAAGACAGATAGATTTAAGTTTAGAAAATTCTTTGGAAATATGTGGTTAATAATCCAATAGGCTTTCGCAAATGTTTTTATTAATTTCTCTTACTAATTTTCAATTTTTAATGAACTCAACTGAATTTAAAGAAAAGAAAATGATACAAACTTTCGTAGAGCTATTTCTGGCTGATTGCAAATGGCAATTCATACATCTCTCTAATATGATTGCCAGGATGGTTCAGTGCTAGCACGTTGGACTTATAAGCCAGGGAATCTGGATTCAAGTCCTGATCTATCATGAATTTATAACATGTGTTGAACAGGCCCATGGTACAGGCAACACAGGGGTTTGTTTATTCCAGGTACTCAGGTTCTCTGTGACATCCCAAGAATTATCCATCATTATCATGTAGATCCATAACCTGTAGTGCAATCTGGATAGTCTCTGATGAACAAAGTGATTTACGCTTTTCAGCACTAGTGACATCTATGAGTCTGCTTGTAGAGTTTGGCCAAATAACAGCAAGTTAAGAGCCCTGCCATTAAAAAACTCTAATATACTTAATTATTTTGTGGCTTTCTCCACATTGACATAGTTGCATGTGGCTTGTTCTGGTGAAGATGTATGGAAATAGATCCAGGAAGTTATTAAATATAATTATTGAAAATACAGTATCTTGCCCAAAGAGGGCACATTTAAAGTTTTGTATTTCCACAGTAGGTGACACGTCTATACAATAGATGATAGGATGATAGATAAGAAATGATGGTGAAGGATTAATTAGGATTAGGAACAAGTTGGGTCATGCACTTTAAATTGGTACTATCCCAGTAGTCACATGGAGGAACTTGGAAAATCACAAAAAACCCAAGACAGGATAGGCAGCCCCTGAGATCGAACCCCGGACCTTCCAAATATAAGATGGGAATTATAACCACTACACCACCGTGCTTGGCTTGGAGGAACAAGAAAAGAGAGAAAGGGAGGGAAAAAGCCTGAAATAATTTATGAAAATAAGAATAACTTTTCAATATACTCTTTTTTTTCTTTTCTTACAATTATTATTGAATTATACATTGAGGATATTTTGTTACCGTACATGCATAGGTGGTTCATGAATAAGGCAAAAAAGTTAATAAAAATGTGACTTTGTTAGTAAACATGAAATATATGCATGGACATGATACGATCCGCCAACAAACTTCATGAAAATTTTCTAGTATGAACATACCCTTATTTATAGATGGTGACATGGGCATTCAGTTGAGTAATCACAAACTATGTTTAACTTGGGTCATCCTCTTTAATATGTGACAAATAGAAGTCATTAAATCTCTATAAAATTAAAAACAATACAATAACATAAAAACTCAATAAAACCACAAAATAAAACTGCTCAGAACACACCAATACTACTTCATAACAATTCACCTCCAGTCTATCAGGATTAAACAATAGTGCCTTAATCTATTTTTGTTTGTAGTTTTTAAATGTTGAAAATGTTTAATCATATTCTGAATTAAACAAGAGTGACAAAACACATTATTAAGAACACAATCACAACACATAACACAAACACATTTTAAAATACCTATTAAGGCAAATAAACAAATAACACATAGACTACTTACACAGAAAGAATTGTAATGGAATACCCTTCAAACTAATTGTACATAAAGGCTTATTGGGAGGCAGCTTTACAAACTACAATCACGTTAGATACCTCCTCTATTTAAATAGATTATGCGTGCCAAAGTAAATTACGAAAGCTATCAAAAAGCATCTATATTTTAATTAGCTCACTTTCAATTTGTGTCAAAATTTTTATTATGCAAACTTTTCTAACTTATTACAGTGAAACCTATTCGAATCGGAACCTGAATAATCCGGAATCCTGTCTATTTCGGAATAATTTATTAGTCCCAGCGAAATTCCAATGTATTATGTGTAATTTTTCCTGAATAAAATGGAAACTGTCCAACATGGAAACAGAAACTGTCTGATACTGTTTAAAACGGAAATATTTTGAATATACTACTTTAATTCAAACTATATTTTGAAACAGTGTGTAATTTTAAAGAATGTACGAAATATGCAGGTCACTAATACAAAAACACGTTGTCTTTGCAAAATTTTAGAGGATGTGAGGTGTGTTAGTCTGGCGGTCATAAATTTTATTACTTTGTTGACTAGGCAGACGAGTCCCTTCAAAGACTTTCCATGCTTCACATTCGTGTACTGTCGTAGCTGGGCAGAGTGCAAGTGTAGTGATTTAGTGGTAAAAAAAAAAGTCACATAAAAATGTGGCACTATCATTAAGTAATGAAGAAAAAGTTATCGAGTTAAAGAAAAACGGAGTGTATGGGAAATAATGTTGAAGTTCAGTTGTGGAAAACTCAGGTATATGACACTTTAAAAAATAAAGAACTTATCATGAGTGAGTGGCTTGTGACCAATAATAGTGACATAAAGGAAACAGAAAGCAACTCGTTATATGGAAATAATTTAACTGTTGTGGGAATGAGTTCTTCATGCTCTCAAAGAACATGCCTTTCTGGACCTATTCTACAAAGCAAGCCCTTGAACTGGCAAAGAAATTAGATAAGCCAGAATTCAAGGCCTCTAATGGGTGGCTCCTAACTAGTTCAATTCGTGAGTATATAATGTGCAGTGATAAACAGTACAGTACAGTACAGTACTAGATATTAAATTTAGTGTGATTAGTAAACTTTAATAGTTTCATGAGTGAATTACGATAACATTTATACAGAACATGAGATTTTCATCAAGATAACACACCAACTGATTAAGCAACAGGAAGCTGATTTAATGTGAGTAGTGTTAATAGAATATTTTGTACTTCTTGCAGTTTGTGACATGGCATTTTGTTTTCATTAATACAAATGATAAAATATTCCATTTTAAATTCATACCTGAATAATACAGAAACCTGTCCACAATTAAAAAAACATTAGAACCATGTCACTTCCATCTCGAACATGTTTCACTTTAGTATCATCATCATCATCATCATCATCATCATCATCATCATCATCATCATCATCATCGTTATTGTTATTATTAGTTCAAATTGTGAAGTGTCACAGGGCTCTACTTTAATTTTCTCATGAGCTTCAAAAATGCTACAGGGTGATTCACGAAGATTTACCGCCATTTACGGAGCTTATTTCCGAAAACATTTTGAGCAAAAAATGTCATATAAACAAGTGTCCTAATCTCAATGTTTTCAGAGTTACACTAATTTGAAGTTATTTATAAAATACCATTATTCTTTAGTTTCAAGAGTGAAAGATTATTAGGGATAAAGAATGAACTATTCAGGAGTATCATTTCTTTAATTAGCTAGTATTCTGAAGCTAAAAATGTGTTGTCAATTCAATAGTTGCTTCGTACATAATTTTTTTTCGACTTTTAACTACAAAATTACATTTTTCTTACGCATTTATCATAACAATTGTTACAAATCACGCCACTCTTGTAAATTTTTTAAGACTTTACATTAGGATGCATAATTAAACTGTAAAGAATCAAGTTCCTAAAGTCGTATGATTTATAACAATTGTGATAAGTGCGTAAGAATGATGTCATTTTTAGTTAAAAATTGAAAAACAAAATCTGTACAAAGCAATTAACAGGACATTTTTAGCTTCAGACCACTAGCCAATTAAAGAAATGATACTTCTGAATAGTTAATTCTGTATTTGTAATATTCTTTTACCTTAAAATTAAAGAAAAAGGTATTTTACTAGCAACTTCAAATTAGTGTAACTTTGAAAATACTGAGATTGGAACACATATTTATATGACTTTTTTGTTCAGAATGTCTTCGGAAATAAGCTTCATAAGTGGCGGTAAATCCTCGTGAATCACCCTATATGAACAAGAATAAGTTTTGACTGCTTATTATTTAACAAATCTTTCGTACAATAAAAACTACTGATGAGTGCAATCTCTTTAATGTGACATTAACATAATTTCAAAATGCTCCGAAGACAATGGTATGAAAATGAATGTTTCCAAGACAAACGCCATAACCTTTTCGAGGAAAACTACTTCACTTAAATTCAACAATAACTTAAATAATAATCAAATTAACGGGACAGATTATTCTTTGACGGTAAACTTTATTTACACAACCATCTAGATTACACATAATCATGCAATTAGAATGCTGGATCTAATACAGTCAATCCCATTATCTCCTGGCTTAGTTGCCTTGCAAATGTAGGGGGGCACGGGGTTGCATCACAGTTAAGGCATTACGCTGCAAGCCGGAAGCTCGCGGGTTCAATTCCTGATGAGGTCATAGATTATTCTCCACTGATCTACTCCTTCCAGTCGCACAATGACTCTGGGATTTACTAACAGAAATGAGTACTAGGAGTAAAGGCAGCTAGCACGTAGGATTGAAATCCCTACTGCTATTAATGCAGAGTGCCTGTACTGGTGTGACCATTAACCTCCCCCTAATCTGTGGGCCTCCATGGCCTCTGATGGGGATAGCTTTGCCTTACGTATGTACTGTTTTATGTTCATTAATCATTATTATCAGACTCACAGGCCATGAAAGAATAATTTTATACCAAATTATTCTATTATTACATAACTTTTCACTGGTCTTTTGTTCCCAATATTCTTCAATGTATTCAACATGTTTCCTTCGCAATCTTCCTCATGGCATTCTCATTGTAGACCTTCCTTTCTGTTTTTATTTTTTTCTGCAATGACCAACTGGATTTTTCTTTCCTGTGGTAGTCTCATCATTTGCACTACATTGCGCACAAATTTAAGATTTTACCCTTTCAAATACTAACACAGCGCACATGGCCATCTTGAACATTATGGTCACATAGTGCGTACAGTCATTTTGAACATGACAGTCACATAACACACACAGATATTTTAAACATTACGGTCGTAAAGTCAGTGCTCACCACCAGACAGTATAATGATCTCATTATTCATATCTAGTTACATACATGTCACCTAAGAAATACCAGTGGATATGGCATTCATCAGTGGTTCATATCCATATCCATATCCATCTCCATCTCCATGTTGTCAATAAGATACGTAAGTTATTGGTATACGAATGTTTTAAATTTTCTTATACAAAATTAACTAAAAAAGGAAAGCAGTGGAGATGTACTATAAAAAAGTAGTCCACACATGTTTATTGATCTTTAAGGTGACATAATTGTGAAAATGGTGAACATTTGCCTACACAGTTCTTCTTTATTTATTGTTAAACATCACATTTGACTGTATACAGTACATTTATTTTGCTTGGGCTCACTACTATAAGGAATATGGAGGAGGCAGTTAAGTAAACACAAGCCGAGTAGGCAGGCAGAGATAAGGCGGCATGACACATGAGTCAGTTGCTTTGAGAGACGTGTGCAGTGTGGTTTAATTTTTCTGTTTGTGTCTACTGTTTGCGACATAGTTCTAAGATTTACTAGCAAACAAAATCATTTCATTTATTGTAACTTTTTAAAAAATGAATCACCTGTCCAATGTTGCAGAGAATTTCAGGAACAATTTCCTTGGGTTAAGCCAGCTAACAGGAGAACAGTTCATAAAATTGTGAACAAATTAAAAAATACCGGGTCAGTGGGACAAGAAATCAAATAGAAGATGTCACAAAACATACGGAAGAAATAGCCAACATTTCGGAAGCAGAGCTACAACTTGTAGGTCAAAATGCGTTTAGATACTACAAGGGACAGTCAAAAAGTAACCTTAATAATTGAATAATTTCAAGGAAAAATTGTTCCGGGGCCGGGTATCGATCCCAGGACCCTTCGCTTAGCGTGTGAATGCTCTACCGACTGAGCTACCCCAAGAACCATACACGACACTGTCACAATTTTTCCTTTCTATCCACACAACTCAAATGAGCTGACAAGACGCAGAACTCAACTATGAGTGCACACAAATGCTGTGTGACTTAAATTGTGGCTTTCTGTTAACGTACCCCCAGTAACGAATGTACGAGGGGGATCCAGGAAATAACGACCGTTCGCGCATACCCGCCGCGCAGCTGACTCCCCTTCCTTGTTTGAAGGTCAACTGGCTTCCTTAACATGTGTTATCATAATGTTGTGAGTACTTGTTGCAACAAGTCGCCATTGTGCATTCTGTGTTACTTCAAAATGAACGACGTGATTGATAATCCCGCCGACTGTGAGGTGAGGAGTGTGATTCGATTTTTGAATGCCTGACATTTGAAACCTGCAGAAATTTACCGGCAATTGAAAGAAGTGTATGGTGATACTGTAATGAATGAAAGAAATGTGAGAAAATGGTGCGAAATGTTCAACAATGGGCGAACAAATGTCCACGATGAAACTCGACCCGGACGCCCATCACTCATCACAGAAGACCTGAAGACTAAAGTGAACGACAGAATCTTGCAAGACAGGCACACATCACTCGACGAATTGCATATTGCCTTTCCTGACATTTCTCGTTCTTTGCTTGGTGAAATTGTGTCGCAACATCTTGGATACCACAAAATCTGTGCATGATGGGTTCCACGGCAACTGAGTGACCAACACAAAATTCAGAGAATGGCCTCAACATTGACATTCTTGATGCGATATCACACAGATGGAGACGCCTTTCTTGATCAAATTGTGACTGGTGATGAGACCTGGGTGTCTCACAACACCCCAGAGACCAAGCGCCAATCACGTCAGTGGCATCATCCCTCATCACCCAAGAAACCGAGAAAATTCAAACAGACTCTCTCAACACAAAAAGTCATGGCTACTGTCTTTTGGGATCGCAAAGGTGTTCTTTTGCTGGATTTCATGCCAAAAGGCACTACGATCAATGCAAATCGTTATTGTGAGACTTTACAAAAACTACGGCGAGCCATCCAAAACAAGAGGCGAGGAATGCTTTCGAGAGGAGTTGTGCTTCTTCACGACAACGCCCACCCGCACACTGCTGCTTCAACTCGAGAATTGCTGGATCAATTCGGCTGGGAAATCTTTGATCATCTGCCCTATAGGCCAGACCGTGCTCCTAGCGATTTTCACCTTTTCACTAAGCTGAAAGACTTTCTGGGTGGTACGCGTTTTGGAAGTGATGAAGAGTTGAAGAAGACAGTGAACACATGGCTTAATGAACTGGCGGCAGAGGAGTATAACACGGGAATTCTAAAGCTAGTGAACAGATACGACAAATGTTTAAATGTAGGTGGTGATTATGTAGAGAAGTAAAGGAAGCTTCAGTTATGTAACAGACTTTGTTTTTTTCAAATAAATATATTTTTTTTAATTATTACAACAAAACGGTCGTTATTTCCTGGATCCCCCTCGTATTATGCAAATCTGGCTTTCAGGTAGTAGCTCCCTGTACAGCAGATGTGAATAATGCACTTTCACTGTAGTCTTTGAAAATGTTAGCATTTTTTACAATTTCAAATTGGAAAAACTGTGTTTTTCACTCACAACTGACTGCTCTGTGGGCTGCATGTGGGTAGTGAGCTGTTCAATACCTCATATACTGAGCTTCTGTAAGCGAGCCCTAGCAAAATAGATAACTTACATACATATCTACGTCTCTATTTTTGGCTAATGAAGTCTTATATGGGTGTAAGTATTCTTCTTAACATGTGTGTTTCAAATATTCAACATTTTTTTTTTTTTTTTTTTTTTTTTTTTTTTTTTTTTTTTTTTTTGGCAAATATTAAACAGAAGAGAAATTTAGATTTACCTATTCTACTCTGAAATAATATATTCTTGTGAACAAACGCCCATACTGTTTTGCTGGTACCATGAAAAGAGTATAACGAAAAAGAAAAGTAGCATTATTTGTATTATTTCTGCGTAATACGTCAAATAGCACGCTATTATTTTTTAATATAAATTATAAAGTTTCATGTGTAAAATTTTTCTAACATTTAAATGTGAACAAAATCCGTCACACAATAAATAAAATGATATACAGACACAGACAGTTATACAGAGGGCAAACGAATTGACAGACAAACAAGATTACACACGCCCATACCCAACAAGACAAGACATACAGAGTTAGACGACACATAAAATCCGACCTTTTTGGTCTAAGATGTGTTGAAGATATGCATCTCCATTAATATATTAAAACTCATCTTTTTCGAATAGGCCTATAATATTTTTTTAGACTTAGTACAATGAGATAAGTG
The DNA here is from genome assembly GCF_040183065.1 of Periplaneta americana. Classification (NCBI taxonomy): domain Eukaryota; kingdom Metazoa; phylum Arthropoda; class Insecta; order Blattodea; family Blattidae; genus Periplaneta; species Periplaneta americana. Next base: position 62,641,149 of record NC_091131.1, on the reverse strand, counting down.
AACAAGAAATAAGATTTACATGGTTGCAGATATTTATTAAATGCAAAAAATGAACTAAACCAATAAAAGTTGCAGAACGTATTGTTATTGTTGTGGATGGCGATTAGTTGATTTGCATTATTCTTTCCCTAGCTTCTCAATATTTTACAATGTAAAAATAGGCATTTTTATGCAAACTGGTCACTGAAACACAGTTTAATTTTACATACATAAAATTAAAATTTCAGTAAATAGTTACTAAATTATAAACTTCAATTTTTCAAAAATCTAAACACATCTTCACGAGAAATGACTTTATCACCAATTATGAACAGCCAGCGTATTAAGTGATCAAATGTTCGAGATAATTTCTACAATATTAAATTTTATGAGTTCCTCAATGAATAATCTACTAACAAATAAATGTTAAGTAAAGAGTAGATAATTCCATTAGGCTACTTTATCCTCATCACACACAACCAGATTTGGCAACTGATATTAAAAGGAAAAGTAATATTACGTTGGTTCCTTGGTCTTTGTTAATTTAAGGCACTACACAAACTCCACAAATGAAGGTAGCAGGACAAATTACATATAAAAATAATTGCATTAACAACCTAAAAATGCGACTGTTCAAGCATGAAGAACTATAATCCACTACTGAAATGTCCAACGAAACATCACACATACTAAATGGAACCAATATTTTGTATTTCATAAGCATATCCATTTTTGGTACAGGAAAATTCAATTTAAAAATAAGTGAACATATAAAACAGAACAGAATTTCATATGAACTTCTGGCAATTATAAATTACTAGAAGGAAAAATTGTCTTCAATATAATAATATACTGTAGTTTATCCATATTATTTCTTCCAGAGTTTCAGAATGGTGCAGTTCTTAATGAGGCATTGTTATGCAAATGGTAGGGTTACCACAATGCAAAATTGAGGCCACCATACCAACCAGACCTTTCCAATCCCTAAATAACTTCTTACAGACAGGCAAAGTTGTTCAATTATAAACAATTATGACATCAAATATTTAATATACTCCATGTTTTAATACCTAATTTCTAAATTATTATAATTTAGGTATGCATAAAGAAATACACAAAAACTACAAGAATGAACTTCACTGTTCAATCAAATTTCAGTCACTTATGTTCTAATAGAGGGTAACTTCATTTAAACAATCCATGAACATCTCTATATTATCCTGATTTTCTTTAAAATAGAAGGAATTTTTAGCAAGCAAATGAAATACTACACAACTGAAATTATGTACTTCACTATTGCTAGTCCTTTCACTGACTCCACAACAAGGCGATATAATATCTTCTTATATCGCTACATTAGAATTAAAGAAATGACAAAATGCTCGTCAGCCACTGTGTGGCTCAGTCGGTTAAGGCGCTTGTCTGCTCATATGAAGTTGCGCTCGGGCGCGGGTTCGATCCCCGCATGGGCTGATTACCTGGTTGAGTTTTTTCCGAGGTTTTCCCCAACTGTAGGTGAATGCCAGGTAATCTATGGCGAATCCTCGGCCTTATCTCGCCAAATATCATCTCGCTATCACCAATCTCATCGACGCTAAATAACCTAGTTAAATAACCAACTAAAAAAAAATGCTTGTCGAACATGGCAAAGAATTCACCTGAAAGCTCGTAAGAACCAATTACATAGACAATAAGGTAAGAGGACAAATAGAACTTCGTGTGAGTCATGTGCAAATCAACAAATAAAAGTGATATAAATATGAAATGGACTCTATACTTCAAAACTTCAAAAAGTGTTGTCACTCTGAGCTCCTGACTTGTGAATAAAAGAAAGATGGAAGATACATAGAGAATCTTAGCTCACATTGTTTAAAAGCTACGCACTTTCTTAAATTAAATGACAGGTCCAATCTCCAGACATTCAAGTTGATTTTAAGAATTCCTCCTGGATGGTAATTTAACCATTGAAAATGAGAACGTGCCTGGGAAAATGAAGACGTATGTTGATCCTATGCAAATGTGACTTTCTGTGGTTGTATGTGCACAACTCTTTCAATTTACTTCAGTATACTGTATTTTATTTCAAGGAGTGCAGTTTCATAGAAAGGACTTTGCCGACAGTCCTTCTACTGCCCCCTACTAATTGGTTGTCATAAATAAATGTCTTCCTTACTGTGACGGAAATCTTGTCTTCTCCTGTCAGTAACCAATCACAACCCTCGTTGAGAAGAATTGACAGACTCCCATCAAATCCACGTGGAGGCAGAGTGCCGCGTATTTTCCGAATTCCAAGAATCTCGTAGAGGGTCACCAGGATTGTGGCAGGATTGTGGCAACTGTGCAATGTTGGGATGAGGGGACAGGATGGAATTGTCAAAGGTGATTATGTAGGAAGTCATAAATCTGTAAATGGGTGTTCAAAGGAACCACCGAACTGCACTCCTTGAAATAAAATAGAGTATACACCTCATTATGATCAGTCTCGGTAGCACAGAGAACATTCAATCGATACTGAAGCTCTTGCAATGTTATAACAAACAAGTCAACTTAATATAACAGTTATGATTACTGCCTATATAAGTTTTCTATCATCATCATCAATGGCTCGACAGCCCAGTGTGAGCGCTGGCCTTCCCCAGAAGATTCTTCCATTCCTCCCTATTATGAGCTTTGTCTTCCTTTCTCCAAGCAGTTTAACGTCTTGACAGATACTGTCAGTTTATTCCTTCCAAATCCTGTCTTGCCCTCTGGTTTTGTTTTAAAAATTCTTCATGTATTCTATCATTATTCATTCCTGTTATGTGCCCTGCACATTTGAGTCGATTAAGTTTAATGAACTTAACCATATCTGGTCCCTTGTACAACTGATATAATTCAAAATTATACTGCCTTCTCAAATTGACCTCCTTCTTCCACAGCTCCAAAAATGCATCTAAGAATTCTTCTCTTAAATATAACCAGTCTTCCTTCATTAGACCTAGTAAAACTCCAGGTTTCAGAGGCATATGCCACCACTGGTCTTACATAAATGTTTTGTAAATTAATAATTTAGTATTTCTTGAAATTAAGTGTGATATTAATTGTTGTTAAAGAAAAAACGCCCAAGTTAGAAAAATGTATAACAGAAATGGGATTTAATAACATCTGAAACAGCATTTGAAGACTATATGGGAAGAACAAGTTAAGTCAATTTAGTAAAATTTTTCATAAGAGAAATTTAGAACTTAATAGTTAAGCCATCTTTGAATCTATAATACAGTATTCAAATTTATAAAGCATATTTTTGAAGAGTGTAAGATTATTTGTAGGAAATCTTAGTTGCGTAGAGCCAAAGCTAGCTGATATATTTCAGCTCTGACTGATACATTATTTCAAACTCCAATTCACAAAATTTTACGAAATTGACTTATTTTCCAGTGTGATCTACATTTAATGACATCTGATTATTTTACAAAAAAGTCAGTTATATTGGACTGTTTATTATTAAGGAATAAACTATGCCCTTAAACTGTGATAAATGTTTCATAATCTGTTAAGTTACATCATGATGTGTCACAAAACGTTTTACTGTTTCTAAAACAGTACACCAGCGTCATTGAAGGACACAAGAATGTTGGAGATAAGCATGGACAGCTTCGAATTTCCACGAATTTCAAAGTGGGCAACATCGTAACAGTGAACATGTACAGTATTTTCACGTTTACACATTTTCACGGCAAACCTAACTTTGAGTAAAATTGATTTAAAACGTACAAATGACATTTCGTATCTCCCAGTATCAGAGGAGAAAAGTTACCTCAGTTTAATAAATCTCATCAAGGTTTAGAGAGCCACATAAAGCTACGTGATTAAAAGAATATTCAAATCACGAAAATTTAATGTCTTGCCTACAAGCATCGTTATTAAGGAACAATGTGACGCAAACCTAACTAAAAGGAAATTCTAGGAGACAATATTAGTAGAACACAAGTTAGGCTACTGTTGCAAATGAGATGTTTTACAATAATGATACATCTAAACAGCAGAAGTATCTGCAAGGGTTAAATCTGGACAAAACTTATCTTTCACACTCTGTGACACACAGATTGGTTGCAAAAGCCCATTTTCTGATCCAAAGTGTCAAAGTATGCACTATTTCAGCAAAACCATATTTTATTTACACTGTCATACATGATAAAATAAACATGTGGACAAATAAAAATAAAAACAATAAAATAATAATAATAATAATAATAATAATAATAATAATAATAATAATAATAATAACAATAATAAAAAAATTTACAGAAAGCAAGATGTCTTCACTCATTCAGCTTGCTGCTCCCATTTCAATGCAAGCTTGGACATAAAGTGCTACAATGTAGTAAAAGTAGCAACACAATGCAACTGATACAAAGCTAGCACAAACACAAACACAACATGAGAAGCGGCAATGGGAGGGCATTACAAACACATGAAGCAAAGCGTGGCTTCTGTAATGGTCTGTGGGGGGTATTGCAGGAGGGAGGGCAAATTTTTCTGTACTCACTTCGCGATTAAATATCCTTTTCCTTGCTTTTTCATATTCCTCTTCGCGTTCCTCGAAACTTTTGCTCCGTCGCGACTCGGAGCTAAACTGCCTCTCGGGAGACTGAAACAGGGAGTCATAATCGAGAAGGGGTTGAACTAGGCCGACTGGTTGGTCTATTCCTCACGATATTGCCAACTACAAGAGAAAAAAACTCGTTCACAATTAATAAAATGTGACAAAGTTCAATTTGTTTTTAGCCTCGTTTATTAGGAATAAAAGGAGTAGTTCTATTACAGCTTCCCTGATCAGCTGCAGATAATCATATCACTGGATGTTACTTTTGAGTCTCCTTCCTAACTCTCCACCCTAAGTCACTGTGGTTGATTTCGCCACTACTTCCAAGATATTAATAAATACTGTATTGTCAAGGAAGAACTAAATATAATTTATTACTATAATTACTCAACTATTTTCATTGCTGAAGAGAAATTATCAAGTCACAGCATCTATACTATCTAATATAAAAACGGAACAATACCAGAATGCGATATTTAACATCAGATACCAATGTCAAAATTGAAAATCTAATACCGTATGTTCGATACTCGAAATGAATTGGATCAAAATGTACTAGAAAAATAAAATATGATGCAATTATTTAAGAAACGTGGTTTATATCAATATGAATAATCTGACTAACATAACACAACATGTACAGGCAAATCTAAGTTACTGGAATTTTTACTAAGCCAAGAGGATGCTTTCTGATGGGCAGGATGTTAGTTTTACAGTTACTTGTTTCATCTAAGCCCAGCATAGGACACAATGTGAGGATTTTCCTTGTTAATTGTTTGCACTAAGCCAGCAATATAATTCTGCTCGCACTTTGCACTGTCAATCTCTATCAGTGAGTTATCTGAACTACAAGTATTAGGTTGATACATAAGTCGTCATCACAACACTGAGTTCTAAGAAGATTGTTTATTGTTTGTCACTTGGGATTTGTTATTAGGAGTGTTGTGCTTGTAAATACGCCTTGAATTTTGCGGATTTGAAGAAAGTTCGTGCTATTTGTGGACTAAAAAAAGATGAAGTGTCAAGTGAGGGAAAAAACCCACTTCGAACATAGTCTTCTGTTTGAATTTAATAGAGAAACAAAGACAGCTCGAAACATTCGTGCAGTGGGGAGAATGCCAACGAGAAAGCATTGCAAGAAAATCATTCTGTTGTTTCAATACACAATACTCCGTACAAAAGTGTACATCCAAAGAATATTATGTTATAAAGAACGTGTCGGTATTATGAATTGCTTCCCAGAATGTAGCCATAACTGCTGACATTTACTGCCAACAACTCAGATGCCTTGTGGCTGCAAGTGAAGAAAAATGACTGGGAAGACTGCATCAAGTGCTGCTGAAACAAGATAATGCACACCCACACTCTGCTAACATGACGAAAGCAGCTTGTTGGGAGGTGATTCCACATCCCCCATACTCTCCCGATCTTGAAATCTCAAATTTACATTTTTCGTTCTCTATCCAACAATCTTCAAAGGAACTCTTTTGATAACGAAGATGCGTTACAAACTCGGTTTGACGACTTGTTGAACTCAAAACCAGCAGATTTTTTTCAGATGGGGAATCGAAAAAGTATCTCAGCATTGGCAGAGAGTCAAAGATAATGTAGGAGAATATATTATTACGAGTTGTTTATTCTTATCAAAAACAGAACCTGTTTCCCGCTACTTATTAAAAAATTTAACACACTGTTTCAATGGTTGTGTAACCTGTAAAAAACGCCACCAAAACTTGCATAGCCCCAAATCATACTTCTTCTTCAACAGATAAGTTTCAATGAGAAAAATGCGTTGTCATACTGGGTGTTTAACTATGGTTGAAATTACGTCTTTCACAATACAATACAACTCACTAACAGGGACTGACAATTCAAAGTGAGAGCAGAATTGTGCCACAGGCTTAATTCAAGCAATTAACAAGTAAAACTCACACATTGTGTCCTGTGTGGAGCTTAAAGGCAACAATTAACAGAGAAAACCTAATTCACTCTCCATCAAAAAGCAATCTTGTGGCTTGGTAAGAATGCTGGCAACTTTGGTTGACTCACTCTGTAGCTTGAAAATGCTACAGTTCAAAATGAAGTTAACATGTTCTCAATTTAAATAAAACAACATAGAATAAGAAAACCTGCAAACCTTACAAATAGATTATACTCCCAATGATAAGAATTTTCTGTTTGTATTATCATCATGACATTTTTTTCAAAATATAAATTATATGAAAACTCTGTAATTCTGTAAACGAACAGAAAGCAATTAACGTTATTTTTATAATCTGTTTCATAACAATTATGAAGTTAGTGGGCTGGAGAAAAAGTAGAACTCACTACAAATTTATTTTTATATATTTTATTTGCAGGTCAATTTGCTATTCCACCCATTACACTGCACTCTATCATGTTTCCTATTTTGTTTCCTACTTTGTCAGTCAAATGCCTCTGTATTCTCGAAATGGCTGTCTTGCAGATATCTGCAATCTCAATAGAAACAGTGGTCTGCAGGGACATCTGTCTCCAAAGAAGGAAATTTCATGGGTAAGAAATAAACTGAATGGTGAATTTTGTCTGCAATAGCATTCTATCACATGCTGCAAATACAGTATATGGTCAGAGATTCTCAGCTATAATTGTCCACCAGGAAGCCATGCTAAGGAATTTTACTATCTTAAAATCTATCCAATTTAAACCTACACACCTCAGATTTAATAGCAAGCAAGGTGGGGATGACCAGAACCACTCTTAAGAGTTCCTTTCAAACTGACTCAGATGCTACATTTATGGAAAATTCAAAATGCTTACAAATCATATTTTATTTATATTACAAGGATTTCTTACAACTACGATTTCTTTTAATTTCATCAGCTCTCATTACGATGAGATTTGATTGTATGCGAGGGTAATAATAAAAATGTTTCCAGTATGATACAGGTTTTTAAGTCAACTGTTAATTGAAATGTTGTTATCAAACATATTATGTCACCTTTCTCTAGATTTTACCTTAAGAGATGTCTCTGATGGTTTTTACACATCTATCCTGCAAGCTGACACTGAAATTACTGTGTATGACAACAAAAACGAACGATTATCTTAGCAAACTCAGCAGTTTAAAACACTGCTAAACAACTATACTCGGTCCTACAAAATTCCCTTCTTTCTTAGTTTCCTCACACTTCATTTTAGGATGGGAAATAAGTTCTCAGATAGGATTGGCAGTCTATTTCACTGGGTCACGGTTTAGTTTCCAATACATGGACTAGGATATGTTTAACTATCATCCTGTCAGTTTTCACGTATAAGTAACAGTATCTACTTGCCACAGATGGTACGATATTAACAGGGACAAATTAGAAGTGTGATTAAAAAGTAGGAACAAGTTTTCTCTTTTCCTATTCTCAAGACAGGTACATATGTGCAACAGATGACAACACAGAACTACTTCAGAAAATAGTATTAATATCATGAATATTTCCATCTGAGATTGCACAATGCAGAGTAGCAATCCGCGATAATTTGTGATGTCATCATTTGCAGATCAAGTATTAGACCGTAGTTACGATCTCCTGCCAATGCTTCATAGGATGTCCCAAATTCCTGAGACCTGGACAGGATCTGTTTAGATATTCTGCTTGGACGCATCCATTCGATGTGTGATTTCCAATTTGCACAGTGTTGTTGAATGTACTTAACAATTTAGTCTATGTCGACATTTCTTTGATATTCCAAAAGGGAATAACCTGCGGTTCACCTCATGAACCTCATCCCTGCTGCCGTCAAAAATTTCTCATCTGTCTTTCTGACGGTCCATGCCCCACTACCGTATCGTATGTTAGAACAGGTCTAGCAAGAGTCTTATAGATTTGGAGTCTGGTGTGTTTCTGTACTCATGTTGGTCTTAAAAACTTAATTTATTACCGCAGTGACTTTAATATATTTTGATATTTTGTTTGCCATATCTTCATCTATACTAAATGACATCTTGTAATCCAAAAAAAAATTGAGAAAGTTGACTCGTTCAATTAAAGTGTTATTAATACAAATTTTGCTTTCAATAGGATATTTCCCTTTGAAGGCCATAACTTTAATTTTATCTCATTTGTGATGTTCGTTCATTAAATCTTTCTATATATCAGACTGCTTTCGTTCCAGTCAGACAGTTCTCAATATTCTGTGATAACATTTTCCTATGAACTTCTCTCATCTTACTATCATTTGACCAAAAAAATGCACTGTTCACTTATAGTACAATCTATGTAGAATGTGATTATAATGCTAACAATATTTTTCAAAAGACGTTTGTGTCATTATCAATTAAATTATGAAAATAATTTCCTTACGGAATGCCTCAACATGCATCATTAGCTTCACCAGGCTGCATTCATCTAACATGAAAATAGCGAAAAATTGCATTTTTTTTATTTTTACTTTTTATTTCTTTATTGTCTTTCTGTAATTTTAAATTTCTTTTTTAGTTACATTCTCTTACAGATTTCTAAAAGCAGCTAAGGCAAAACATGCTTCAAACATCTCTAAATAAGTGTTGAAATAGCTGCCGTCATGATACCATAACTGGAACTGTGGCTACAATAAAATATGAAAGTAACCACAGTCATAATTTATATAGACATACAGAATCAATGTTTCCTGATGAAGTCTCTCTTACTTCCCAATTTCTGTGATAATCAATACAAAGAATTCACATTTATGTACCATAATGCCCTAAATATCCTACATCCAAAAATTTCTCTATGAGCTTGATGGTTGTGCAAGTTCTGTACCATTAGATTTTGATGATGATAAAGAATGTAAATTTCCATATACCACTGAGTTCCAATTACGTCATCTTTAATTAAATGTGTAGCGCTTAAAAAAAAACAAAATCTAAACTTATACAACTACAAAGTTTCTCGTTATGTAATTTAAATTATGCAGCTAAAAATAAATAATTTGGTATATTATATAATTAGAAGAGAAAAATATGTAATATTTAAGCGAGTTTTAAAGGGAGCAAGCATTTGAAAAGGTTTTTCTTCGGACTATTCATTGCTGTAAATAAGTCCATGAGTCATTTTAAAGGCAGAATCGAACCTTTGAAACATCTTACTTTTAGACATATTTCACAGTAATTAAAACAGTCCAAAGTAAGCCCTTTCTAAATTAGAGTGAAGAGGAATCAATGCCAGTAAAACTGAAATTTTCGCCATACTCAATTTGTTACTTTTTTTCGTATAATCTATAAAGGTATAGGTTCCCTCCAGGAAATGCCGGTTCCCTCAAATTACAGAATCATGCAAATAAGTAAATAAATAAATACACCGAACTGGAAAGTAAACAACATTAAACACTCATCTGTGCACATCGAGTGAACTACCTTGAAATTGCAACTCTCCTCAAAGGAGGAGGAGTCCCGTTTGAGAATGGACCTGCGAGGCTCCTCTGGGAAGAGCAGCTCCTCCCGAATGTGGTCACGGAACTTGGTTTCAGGAAGCCTTGTGTTCTTAGTGCGATTCACGATCACGGCATTTCCTGTCTGGTCAACATTATGGTCCATGCCAAAGTACGCAGCCACCCGGTGTACCAGCATGCGCTGATAAGATGACATCTGCGGGAACTTGTAGTGGTTGCGTCTGACAGGGCACAAAAACAATTCAAATAAATATAAATACAATTGTAAACATGCACCGTTAACTAAATGGCCACAGCATTAGCACTCCGTCCTGTACAGGTATATTTGGTTCCATAGATCACATCTATAAAGTGATGTTACAGCCATAGGGGTTTTCTCCAGGAGTTCCAGTTCCCCTACAGAGTCCCAACAAATCTCCATAATCATCTCATCTTATTGCCGGTGTACTATAGACCAGCACCCTACAACACACTCTCGGCAATGACTTTGTTGATAAATTGGTCTACACGACTAGCTTCATATCACCGTCAAGTAATTATCCACTATTTGGAAAAAAAAAACACTGCTACAGCAATGGTCCACGAGTATAATAATATACTACTGCGGACGTAATGATTGCAGTCCTTGAGGAGTATTTATGAACTCATTGAAATTGGCTGCTACTAAATAATGATAATAGTAAACTGCCCCCCATTGAGGGTAGCTCTTACGGACTCAGTATATCCTCAAAAAAATTATTATACATATGTAAACATAGATATTAAATTTTAAAGAAGGGAAACAAAGAAAAGGGTGTGAAAAATTACAATTGCTATTAATGTGGCACCATGTGATTAATTAGGATTTGGCAGGATTTTTTTAACACAATTATCACAATGTCATCCCTCAGAGATGTTGCCAGAGCAAACTGCCGTCGAAAGTCTTCGAAAAAAGCTGGTATAGTCCCTCGAGCACCTATGAGCAAGCCGAATACCTCAACATGAATTAAGGCATATTTCAGCTTGAAATAGTTGACTGTAGGCTCATAGATCGACTTCTTCTCAAGGTGGACCTCGGCTGACTGATGACATTCTACTTCAAAACGTATCGTGGGGTCCACAATGATGCCCTGTTTAGTGTCAGCATTGTACGCTAAAATATCTACTCGTCTTGTTGACCCATTTTCAACTACACAGGAGATTTCTTCTTCTACTATCCAGCCCTTATTTCTTAATGCGGCAGCATTACTACTACTATAACAATATTATTATAACTACTAACTTTCTACTACCAACTAGCTAGAGGAGGAGAAGTAGGTTATTTTACGACGCTGTATCAACATCTTAGGTTATTTGGCATCTGAATGAGATGAAAGTGATAATGCTGGTGAAATGAGTCCGGGGTCCAGCACCAAAAGTTACCCAGCATTTGCTCAAATTGAGTTGAGGGAAAACTCCGGAAAAACCTCAACCAGATAACTTTCCCTGACTGGGATTCGAACCCGGGCCACCTGGTTTCGCAGCCAGATGCGCTAACCGTTACTCCACAGGTGTGAACCAACTAGCTAGATATAAAATAGACTTTGTGGAAGTACAGGGGGTTAGGTTAGATGGGAATGGCATATCACAAATAGGAGATTACTTGCTGTATTATAGGGAAGGAAACAATAATCACCAATTAGGAACAGTATTCTTTATTCATAAAGGAATAAAATCAGCAGTAAAATAGGTTGAATTTTTCAGTGGCAGGTTATCCTATTAGTACTTAAGGGTAGATGGTGCGACATCATAGTTACAAATACACACGCTCCTACAGAAGAGAAATACACTTTTGATCACTTTCATCTTACTCAGACAGCAGTTGATAAAGTTTCATAAAATGGCCAATTTAAAAAAAATTCCAAAATCTAAATGCAGAAAGAAATGAAGAGAACACAGAAATGCCAAGGCCTGTACCACACTCTACAGTTATACTGACAGAAATTCAGCTTGTACTTGTGTTTAAAATACTAAGAAGGTCCTAAAAAATATTCGAATCTGGCTCTTCCACATTCTATTTGAGGGACAATTTATCATCCCATGCAAAACAGAGTATCGTAAGTGCCACTTTTACCGAAAATAAGCTATGGTGCTTAGAATAAATTGCCCAGTACTGCGCTTCGGCTGTAAAAGTTCTGTGAGCCCCCAACAATTCTTTCCCTCTGAAAAGTTGGTTTAAACTTTGACAATCATATTCACCACCGTGCTGGATAAATATCGTAACTGCTTCTCCTGTAAAGTTAACAAAATGGTGCTTACGATACAGGGGCCGATATGAAGTGTGCATCATTTTCTTGGCACACTTGATTTAGTCCTTCAGAATACTCATAGGCGGCAGATGAGGTTAGTTGATTACCTCATCAGGAAAAGCAGTATGGAAGTTGTGAAAGAACTGTTACGAACACATAGTTTGTGATTATTGAATCTGCTATTTTCTTCATCAATTTGAAAAATCTGGTTTATGTGTTTTTAAATTATCATAATCCTGGCTATTATAATTCTGCAATCTAATTTTTCACACATATAAATAAATTATTATGCTATTGTATTGGTATTACCATTCCTTCTTTTATGATTTTTGAATTGTTCATGACTTCTGGTATGTTTTATTGTATGGTCATCTTATTTTCCTGTAAGACAGGCTCCATGTAGAATAAATTAAGGCTTAGGAGCCGTGCATCCATTACAGTGGCCAGCTAGTATTATGGTCATGACGTGATATAATAAGTTATAAATTGTATGTTATATATAAAATACGTTGATATTCTTTAATTTTATATAACATTAAGGACATTGCACTTGATTAAAGCAATTAAATTTTGTTTTGTAATTTTCTTTTTCTTAAAAAAGCAGCAAAATCATTTCAACTGCAGTCAACCAAAACCCCGTCAGCTTCCATGCACCATTACACCAATTGCTTTACATGGGCCTTCTCCATCCCTACCACAGCCTCAATTGACTGCAGTGGCCAGGACCCGAACCTGCGATCTTAGGCCGATAAGCTATTAGGACATATCTTGTACGCCTTAAACCGCTTGGCTAAAGAATCTAACACTAATTAACCCGATTATGCAGGTATACGAACTCCTGGTTAAGAGTTAGACATTTGCGTGCAATAGTAATGTAAGTCTTCCGGTTTCTAAGGGTTAAAATAATATTGACCTAAATATAATGTGTTTAAGAGATAATGTGTTATTTTATATTGTGTAAAAACCTTAACCTTAAAACTTTAGGCAAGAAGAAGTGCTGTCAACTTAACTGCTGAATCGTCATTTTCCTAAACAAATACCAGGACAGTGAGTGATCTGCTACAGGCATGTGTTTAAATATAACTGATATTGGTGACAGCTCATTATATGTACGGTAGTGTACAGATGACTTCTCACATCCGAGGCTGCATCATATATGGTTATATGAGAGTTAGATTCAATTATGCTAACAATGAAAACATATTATGTGTCCCGTGAGGATCACCCATATATGCAATATTTCATTATGTGTAGGAATTACTTATCAAACTGACTGCTCACTTGTTATCTTTGGCGAGGTTGACCAGCTCCTGCTCGATCTTGAGTAGCAGAATCCTGTCCTTTTGGTTCCGGTTCAACGTGTCAGTGATGAACTGTTGCAGGTCCACACCAGTGCTGTCAGTGTACTGTTCAGTACTGCTGTCTGCGTTTCAAAGAAACAAACTATCAAAAAAACTAAATATTTAGCAAAAATAATGTCCATCCATTTATTAACTGACTAATAAATGTATTTTCTCCTAATATTTTAAGGTACACATCAATTCTATAAATGCCACAGTTCTTCAAAATTTTGGTAAATAATGATTTTGCTTCATCTGGAAGCTCATTTCTTCTAGTTTACAAAAATATATCACTTATATCCATAATCTCAATAATTTCATAATTATTCAGGCGTTTATAATGTAAGCGCACTATACTTATTTATTATCTTTCTGACGAACAAAAAGTAGACTTTCAATTGGGCAAAAGACTTCATTGAGATACCAAATTAAAGTTCAAACATGTGACTATATTGCAAACTAAAATTATTATTTTCAATCGATTATAAAATAATTTTTTTTTCAATGGTAATCATATTTATTTATTTATTTATTTATTTAATACTTCACACTTGAGCTACATTAGGCATTGCAGCTCGAAAGAGCAGAAGCTCGTGCTCAGGCGCAGTTCAGATCATTATACAAGATATATCACAAAATTAAGAGAGTTCATTGAGCACAATAACATTAATAAATGGTAAAATAATACAGCATGTAATAATAGGGTCTATATACAAATAGAAAATACAAAAGTACATAAATATTAGAGTATCAATTTTTAACTCAATTAGCTTAAACAATTAAATAATTAATCTGATTTGTTTCTTAAATCTGTGTGTGTTAAGTGTACTTAGCTCAGGGTAAGCTCTATTATATCGTCATCGTTCCTGCAACAACTCCTATGTGACATATTTTTCGATTTTCAGATTTTTGCTCTATTAAATAACTTAAATAGTGATACAGCAAATAATAAAATCTTCTATATGTAATTACATTTCTTTCTTTCAAAAATGTAAGAATTCACAATCCCCTATGTACAGCTGCCATAGGATGAAAAAATGTGTTTTTTCCTCCTACTGAAAAATTGTATATTTCGCACATAGGAGTTATTGCAGGAACAACGATGATGTGTATAAAATATGCATATATATTTTCTTAATGTGCTTATATAATGTGGCATATCTTTTGAATGGTTCAACATGAATAAATAATTTTAGTATGTAACATTCTCCATACAGAGACTGGATTAATCTTGCACAGGATAGAGGCCGAAGGCGGGCTTTTGTGAGGGCGGCAATGAACCTTCGGGTTCCTTAAAAGCCATTTGTAAGTAAGTAAGAATAAGTAACGTTTTCCATATGTAGGGGATCATTTTGGCGATCAATTTCTAATGGAGTTGAGTTGGTCTAAAATGTTATTAATTTCTTTCCCAAAAAAAAAAAAATTCTTTGAGCCCCCAAATTCGATTTTCAATTATGAATTATATAAATTACTTAGTTTACTCCAAGGAATTAGGTCACCAAAGTTTGAAAGGCATTAAGGAAAAAATGTGAATTTTTATCCTAAGAATTGATGTATACCTTAAACTGTTGGCAAATACTCAGACAGATGCAGGAAGATTATAGTAACACTATTTCAAATATAAAGTATAAATATTTGAGAGATATACCTCGGACTTTCAAGTCGAGGTTTTTCCATTTTTAGCTTGCATCAAACTTCATGCAAAGCTAACTTAACATTAATCAACATATTCTCATTCTGATAGCCAGATCGCATTTAAAATGCTTAAATTCCAACAAATCAACTCTAGACTTTTATGGGTATGTCTTCAGTCCTCACAAACACAGAAATACAAGACAGTACAGACCTACTGTCCAAATTTCACGAGAGGATCCCTGTGGGATAAGAGAGGGTAAGCTGGTAACTCGGCATCTTTGAAGGAGCAGGTGGACAAGAGTGGTGTCATTGACCGACTGAGACAACAAGGCTCAGTCATTGGCCGGCCCGTTCCATTTCGTAGGCTGGTTATAAGAATGGAAGAAAAAGTCGCATTCCTTGTTCGGATCTTCTCCTGAAATGCGAACAGACGTTGGGTACCTACACATTACGACATAAAGGACAATGAAGAAATTGATAAACTGTCAAAATGAAGACTAGATAATGTCTGTAGACTTAGCAGAAGTGCTGCCAGAACTGCAATTAGTGAATGAACAACAATGAATGTCAAACTAAGTGGCAAAACTTGTCTAGGTAACAATTAAACATGTATATAGTTATAGGAATAAATATTTTGTTTACTAAACTTCTGATCCATACAGTCATGAAGTATGTTCGCAAGGTTGGTCGGATAATAATTATTGAAGCCAGACTATTGTTCTTATCCAACATAATTTCTTGATGGGCAGAAGATAGGTTTGGTTTGGCTTGGCTTGGCAAGGGCTGGACCCCAGACATAACTGTCGAGGAAGTAAGACTACATAGTTGATTAAGGCTGTCAAACTCATCCTCCTAAAGTGTGAAACTCTACAACAGTATTTCTCGAAGTGTGGTCTATGGACCACAAGTTCTTGACAACATGTCATATAATGATAATGCAGTGACTTGTATCAACGCCTCTGTGGTTTCTCCATCCTGAGAAATGGTCTTCGAGTTTATGGCGATTTCTAGGTTTATTAGTGTTGTATTCAGCCCTTCCTTGTTCATATGTGGGGACAAGGTAATGCATTCAATTCAGCTGGTCATCCCCCTGAAAATTGACCAGGATGGGAAGAATGTGGGAAATAATGCATAGACTGATATTTTTGAACTAAGATCTTGGAATATCATTTTTGGAACTCTATGCTGAAATGTAGTGAAATGTCTTTGTGGATGACGTTGTGAATAATATAGCATAACTGACAGGGACCTGAATTCGTTCACTTATTAATAATTACAGCTATACCTCTGGATAAGCAAGGTGAGGAGCTGTCCATGCTTCCCTGTGATGAGCCTTGGTGACGCAATTTATGTCTTGAGCTGGGGCGGCCAACGGACAGGCTGTTGTTGGAGTTCGTCTGTGGTAGCTGTTGCTGTTGCTGCTGTTGAGGAACAGGTGTTATTATGTGGTGTGCGTCAGGATCCGGGGGCGGTGATGTCTCCTCCCTCATAGCATGGCTTCGCACCAACAGCTTCACCTTGGCATGTGACTGCAGCATTACAAGAGCAATGCTAAGAAATAACTTAGAAAAAGACATGGATAATTAAAGAAGTAACGTAAAATTGTCCATATTTCTAACACAGTTGATTGCAGTCTGGTGAAACTAGTGTCACATGCAGTGGTATTTGTAGAAAAATTCTGTAATAAATTGCAATACAAACATGCTCTACAAAAAACTTTTAACATTGTGATTGTTCCATTGGAGATTGTTTCACTGAAGAACAGCATGTTGATGTATTCAGAGGAAATGAAGTTGAAGGAGATTCTAATAAAAATTATGCAAAACCTGTGTGACTGAAAGAAAAGTTTATTAATAGGTAAAAATATTCAAAGAATTTCTGAAAATCGCCGACTATCACAGCATGATGCTCACCTATGATGTATCTACTCAGGAGATAGCCACGAAATTAAAGTTATTTCCTAAAGCATGCTTGTGCTAAACTTGTTACACAATTTAAGTAACTTTTCTACACCTGCTGCCTACAGATGCTTAAGCTGCATTAGGCTGTGTACATCGATCCAGATTATAGAGAATAAAGAAAATTTGTCCTCGTTTTTAATTATCCTCTTATAAGAAACTAAGTATCCTAGTATGCAGTATGCCATTTCATTGTTATTTTGCTATGTCTAGTCAATGCGAGAGATATATTATTAGAAATAGGACATCATTAGCTTAATAATAATAATAATAATAATAATAATAATGGCTTTATTTAACCTGGCAAAGTTAAGGCCGTAAGGCCTTCTCTTACACTCAACCAGGATTAAAACTTGCTTACATAGTTGAACATAAAACTGGATCGGAATTAAGTAATTACATACTGATACAATTTAGGTACATAATGAGATCAAAAGAGGTAGTTACATAAAAATTTACCTCATAAAATAAAAGTAAACATAGTGGAATACATATTAATGTTGTTAGAATCAAATATGAATCACATAAAAACAGAAGCCGATAATTCAATAATAAAAAAATGTACACAATAAAATTAAAATTAAACATATTAGTATTAGATTACAATTAAGTAGGATTTACATAATTAAACCAGAAACCGACAATTGAATAAAATGTACACAAAAATAGATTAATAATAAAAAACAACACAGTGGGATACATATTGGCGTTAAGTAATAAATAAACACGATTTACATGATTACATAATAAAAATAAATAAACACGATTTACATGATTACACAATAAAAATAAGACACAAAAAATAAAAAAATAATAAAAATAAAAAAAAATAATAAAATAAAAATAAATACAGTGGAACACATTCCATTAAATATTTGCAACGCATTAGGTCTGGCAACTCATCATAAGATATTTTTCTAATTTACATTTAAAGGAAATTAAAGTTAATAGTTAATATAGTTAATAGATAAAGCATTATCATCTTTCAATGCTGGAAACCTAAAACTGAACTCCAGCAATACAAATTAATTTATGAAGGAAAAAGTCAGCATAGGGGCAGATTTTTTCAGACTGCTGCAATTTTCTATGCCATAGTTCCACTATTCTCCTACAGTGCACAATCAATCCTATCACAAATGAAGAAACCAATGGGAAATTATTACAGAGTAAAATATTCTCAAAAGAAAATATTCTTTTGGGAATTTTTGCAATGAGATGTCTTACACTTGGGAAACAGAAGAACACCAAGAAACTCTCCCCAACAGCACTTTTTGTCCACCACAAATTTTACTTTATTTAGCCCCATAACTGTTGTGAATTTTAGAAATCAGACCCTGTATCATGTTGACACTCACCCGAACTCTGGAGGGTGGGGGTGACTTGTCCTCAATGTCCAGGCTGTCAGCCCGCTGCAGCTGCTGTTGCGAGGCATCCTCCTTGACCTTGTGATTGCAGGACACTGGACTGGGAGGATTGTCGTCAGCTGGACTGCTGGATGGGCTCGAGAGGTGTGGCACTGACTCATCCTCCTCCAGCTCTTCAAACTCCGCCTGCAGGAAAGACAGTTTCTAATGAAAACAATAATGATAATAACAACAGCAACGACAATAATGATAGTTCCTGACACCTACCATATTATTTAAAAATTATTCAACGATTTTCATGCGTACAACAGATATTATACAGGGTGTTTCCGGGCTGGCGTTACTAACTTTCAGGAATGATGGGGAAAGGCACATGTATCAATTTGAGATAAGGAACCCTGGTCCAGAAATGACAGTCGAAAGTTGTAAGCAAAAATAGTTGTGTGGATATGGAATTGTAATTTGACACCATGTGCCCTCCTTCCCTTAACCTTTGGAACAGTCGTGGAAAGATGGTATGGGCCGGATGTCTCCTACATGGGTACTTGACCCGATACAATCTGTGAGCTTGTCTACTGTTCCCACTGACTTATCCGTATTCGAAAATCAGGTCTGCATATTCCACTCTCGTGTACTCCTCCATTTCACTAGAACTGATCGACTGGACACTGCAACTTGTACACATACACTGCTGTCTACAGACATGCATATCAGGACCGACCATTTACACATTGCGTTATCTGCATTGCTTTAGTGTAGTTTCCTGTCCCAATCCCTCAGACAGCACACTGAACGGAATACTGTAGGTAGACAACATAAACAACGTCAGATGAATACAGTATGTGTAAGATATGTACAGATAAATAGACATAAATAAGGTGTACAGAGGAATGAAATTATTTCATTTCCACACAACTACTGTATTTTTGCTTATAACTTTCGACTCAGTCATTTCCGGACAAGGGTTCCTTATCTCAAATTGATACGTGTGCCCTTCCCCATCATGCCTGAAAGTTAGTAACACTAGCCCAGAAACACCCTGTAGTAATAGCCACACTGATATTATTATTATTATTATTATTATTATTATTATTATTATTATGTCTATTTATTTATTCATATATTTATGTAGGCTACTAACCAGCAGTATATAATCGTAGGATAACTCTCTCTACCCCCTCTCTAACTGCCTACTGAAGGAAGAATGCACTGGAAGGAATAGTGAACAGAAGAAAAGTACTCTTCAAATTTTTTGGACTTCTGACATCTTTTATTTTGTATGATATTTTCCTTCACTTTCTCCATATAAATACTGATGGGGAAACCACTCTTTTATTCACAGATCTACTTCTTTCCGACATAACTGAAATACTGCACACCAACTTCACTCTGACTGTAACACTGCAGGTACACCACTGATAGAGTTACACTGTCTACCGTGCCATGCATGAGCAAATTCGGTTTGGTTGCCCGCACTCAGGTTCCACAGTGTAGGAAATGAGTGCTCTTCCACAAAATCAGTGGGATGCCCAACGCTGTTCTAACCCTACAGGGACTAATTCACTTTTCCTTTACACATTACAAGTTACAATCAAGTTATAGATTTTTCAGAATATTATTACCAATGTATTACCTCAAAGATACAACTGCAAGAAATCCTTAAACAACATTCTTGAAACAAATAATTACTTAAATTACGTGATAATCATTTACTCATATTAGAATTGGCCGAAAAGTGATGCACATCATTTTATATGTAAATATAATTAGGAACACAGAATAGAAATCATCTACAGGAAAGCCTCCATTAACCAAAATCTATCAACCGAAAAGCAGTTTAACTGGAACATGTAAGTCGTGTAATTGAATTTTGTAAAGAAATTTAAAAGTTACACTACGTACTGTACGTATTTATGAAATTCAAAATTTGTGTACAATGTACAATATACTCATATTATCCTTATTTTTAATTTCAATACTTTATGGGCAAAATGTCCCGCGCCATGGCGTCGCGGTCTAAGGCATCCTGCCTAGGACTCGCGTTACGGAATGCGTGCTGGTTCGAGTCCTCATGGGGGAAGAAATTTTCTCATGAAATTTCGGCCAGTGTATGGGACCGGTGCCCACCCAGCATCGTGATGCACTTGGGGAGCTACGATAGGTAGCTATAACGGCTGGGGGGGATCATCGTGCTAACCACACGATACCTCCATTCTGGTTGGATGATCGTCCACCTCTGCTTCGGCATGTGGACGTGAGGCCAACAGCCGGCTGGTCGGTCTAGGCCCTTCACGGGCTGTAGCGCCATGGATTATTATTATTATTATTATTATTATTATTATTATTATTATTATTATTATTATTATTATTATTATGGGCAAAATATAAGGAGAAAGTAGAAGCAGTTTTGAAGAAAAGTAGTCGTAACTATGCAGATCAGATGAATGCATGCGAGGGCAACAACACGTTCTATTGTTTACTTGAGCCGGCTAAATCTACCTCCACCACAAAGCAAGTGTGACATTGTTGTCAGAAAAAGATGCGAACAAAGATCCTACAAGAAAATTTCGAACTTTTTCTTAAAGAAAGATTGAAGAATCAGTGTTTAGATTTGGTAATACTGTACCTACTGTATGCATTGTATCAACTTTTTTTTTAAATACATGTACACAACTTATGAGTCTGGTTCTAACCTTTTAATTATAAAAAAGGATATACAATTATTATCCGAAATGGGGTCACCCTCTTCATTTTCGTTAACAGAGGTTTGACTGTACCTTATTTTTTAATAAAATCCCCACAGACTTGTATTGTCTTCATTCAAACAAGAATAAGGGCAAGGGAACTTTTGTGCACTGTAAGTTCTCCTACATATACAAAATATATTATATGTATGGCGGGCAGACATTTAATGCTTGCACTGTGTTCCAACCATTGTATTCATTTCATTGCTGCTATAAAAGTTAAGGCATAATTATATAGTTTAACAATGCTTACACATATTTCCGGAGCCTATGATTATAAATGACTTGCTTTTATTCTTCTTCATTCTTGTCACTCTGCCCACATATTTTCTTCTCATGTTCCTTTTTGATATATGAATTCCCTTTATCTAGGTGCCAGGTTGTCTTCCCCTTTTTCTTCGTCTAAGTGGTATCTATTCACATTTGAAATCTTTTGTCTGTCATTCTTCTTGATGCCATTCCAATACTGAATTCTGAACATTCATTGTATATCTAATAAATAATTTATATTTATAATTTTTGGGTTACATGAAGTAGTGAAATACATTCCATAACTTCTGACAAATATCCATCTTCACCTTCCCGTGGTACAACCTGTTTTTAACAAACAAGGCCCTGAGAACCAGGTCACAGCAGTATAACTGTTCCATCAAAAATTGAGGAAATGCCATTTCAGCATGCTGACTTGCCATAGTATGTATAAGCATCCCCTAAGTGGTGAAGAGGGGATATGGTCGATGGAGTTGTCTGGCAATCCTTCCAACTGTGGACCACTAACCAACAGCAGGTATGATCCTCCAAACAAAACAGTTTGGGGGTTGCATGTAGGTGATATAACCACCATAACATAAAAATATGGTGCCTACATTAAAATGATTATACATTTTGCTATGTCACTCTTCTATATTGGAGAACAAGAGAGTTAATGGCTTTACTGCCAAGAACTCAGTATTAATTAACAACACTATCATTTCTAATTTCTTCCCCAACCAAGATATTGTCGAGGGTAATTTTTGTTTTTAGGAAGTTAAGGCCATTGGTTTCAACAGATACTCTCAGACAGGTATATTTTGCACTGTTTGAATCTCACATTACCTATGGAATTCATATATGGGGAAGTGCAACTGGAGTCAATAGCATCTTATTACTACAAAAAAGAGCACTGAGGGTAATATTCAATAAAAATACCAAGGAATCATGTAGACCACTATTTCCAGAGTTAAAAGTAATGTCAGTTTACAATCTATTCATTTACAGAACCTTGATATTCCTTAGATAGAACATAGATCTTTATCAGACTAGATCAGATATACATTCCTTCAACACTAGAAATAAAGATAAATTAGATTACACAAGGTGCAGATTGAGTGTGAGCTCAAATACTTGCTTTTTTAATGGCATAAATATATTTAATAAGCTACCATTGGAGGCGAGAAAGTTACCAATAAATAGGTTTAAGTCCTGCATACATAGATGGTTGCTGAACAGACCTTTCTATTCAGTGAGTGAATTCATGGAGCGTGATGTAAATATTGTATTTTAGAAATGTAACCCTTTCTTTATATTTTAATTTGTCTCTTTGTATTTTAATATACCTTTTGTCCTTATATAAATGTGTTAACCTACAGCATTACTCTGTTTATCTCTCAGTGTTTATTTTGTTTATTTGACTGTGTATGTTTATTTGCTTATAATTATTTGTTTACTTGTCTATATTTATTTGTGCTAAGTTTGTTTGTGCATGTGTGCATGTGTATACTATCGAACCTGACGATGTCATATCCAGGCCTTGTACACTGGTTTCTGACAAATAAATATTATTATTATTATTATTATTATTATTATTATTATTATTATTATCCTTGCAGATCATCTCCTAAAGTCCATCTCTGCTGCCATTTTGCTTTTACTTGTAACTTAAAAAATTATGGCGAAGAGAAAAATGTCCTGTCTCTGCCCAGGATGAAAAATACTACCTTCAAATCCGAGGTCAGTCACACTACTAATTGATTCCTTATAAACATTAGAACATGACAAAATTATTAATAACAACAAGTTCAAGCCTATCTTAATATGTAGAAACCTCTCATTAAACAACATTTCAATAGTTGGTGAGATTAATGAGCTAGGTACCAGGTCGTACAGCTGCCAAATGGAATGAACAGGTGTTTGAATCCTGGCCAACTATCTCTTCCTTTGATCATAAAAAATTGTTTCTTGCTTTCTGTTCACATTGCTATGGGATATGCACAGCAGTAATAAACACACTCGAGCAGCAGAAATCAAACATGCATTGTCTGCTAAGTGAATTATTTTTAATTAGTTTGGAAGTTATGTTGGCTGTGTTTCAATTTTAAACAATATGATTATAATTACACATTTTCAAAATATAAGTAGCATTTATTATACACCAAATACAAGAAAGATATTCTTGCTGTGATTAAGTTATGTTTTTAAATATTTAATCACCATCACTACAATGTGAGTTACATAGATTAAAGAAAGTCTCAAAATCTGTGCTTCAGGGCTGAACATGATAATATCTTTGAAAAATATTGGAGTGCAAGAGGTCAAATGACTTTATTGTCAAACACCTGGCATTAGAAAACAACAAGATTAAAGAAAGTGGCAACAACATTCCTACAGAAATTAAACAGTGAGCAAATGTAACATTCATTTTAAATGTTGATTAGTGAGGTTATTCTTTAAACGCATTTATGTTCCCAAAAAAAGAATTGTGTAGAAAGATTTTAATTTATTAATGTTCTGGTTATAAAAATTTCAGGCCAGATTCACAAATGCACAATTTAAAAAGTAGTCAACATTCGCTGTGAGAACATCAAAATTAAATAAAACAAACTGTAAAACGATTTTTTATATGTGCTATACTTTTTCGATATAATAGTAGCAGTTTGGCAATTGTGTATATTCAGAAAAAATAAAGAGTATTCACATTTCAACTTTTCGTCTGTTATTCTATTTGACATTGCTTTTAATTGTTGATTCAGGTATGCCATTCGTTTCTGGTGTTATGTGTGAAAAAAATAACAGTTTTCCTAAAAACTGTGCATTTCAGTCAATGAAGTTACCCAATTAAGTACAATTTTTATGTACCAGTAAAGCATATATAGTTGGACCATCGGATCTGTGCCCCTGTAAGATATGCGAACTGAACTCTAATTCCTTCTCAGCCTCGGTAATTCATTTCTCTCCCTGCATTCCTATCTCTCTCTTTTCTATCTTTCTCCCTTTCTGTCCCCCACTACTCACAATTTTGGCCTTCTTGCGGGACAGTTTACAATATTTGCACTTGCAGTCCAGTGTTGTCAACTCAACATGAATATTGTAGCACAGAGTGGCAAAAGAAATATTATTAAGTGCGTAATGGCATTTTACGATGAAGAGAAACAAACAGGTCAATATCTGTTTCCTATAAATCAGGCAACGAAAAGAGCAACTGATATCACAGGTGAGGCTTATTTTATTTCAATTGATTATGTATTAAAATTACTTACTTAACTAATACTAATAATACAACATTTTATGTAATTTATATAGACAGGTCAGAACTCCTAATAAAGAAAATCAGGAGAGAGGGAGTTTGTGCAGGAGATGAAAAGCTAGAATCACCAGAGAAGAACAGACCAAGGGAACTTTTAATTATTGTAGATGATATGAACCGATGTATTTTAAGAAGAAAGATGCAAGAATTTTATGCCATTCAGAAAGAAATTTCAACATTGAATAAATTACTGAAAAGTAATAATTTCCAAGGTTGGAGAGAAAATCTACGGAAAGTGATTCGAGACATGGGATTTAGGTTTTAAAAATGTAGAAATACGAAGAAATAATATTGTAGCATGGAGGACCAGTTATTTATGACACCGTTTGACGGAAGTTTGGCAACATCCCTATTCGGCAAGGTTCGTGGCCTGCTGTTTAACGTGGTGGGAGAAAAGCGGGTGGAATGGAGTGAGTACAGGCATTAACTTTTCCAAGAACGACAGTGCTGAAAGGGCACAGATCCGATGGTCCGACAATAGTTGATTGTAACCATGTTTAAGTCTGTAAAGTTCTATGAAAATGCTCAATAAAAATTTTATAACAATTCAACCAAGATTAAGGTCCCTTCTTTTAATACAACAAATAGAACAAGAAATGACCACATTTTTATTAGCATTACATGTTGTATATGCACGTCTGAATTTACAGAAACTCTGTGTTTAAACGTACCTGTTTGGAGAGAGTTCGTTGAGCACGGAGACTTCGCTCCATTGTGGGGCTGCCAGGGGCACTGTTGGACCCGTTGTGGACAACTATACTGGGAACTGCAACAGACATCACCCTTGTTACTACTTCGCCTAAGCAGGTCCACAACACAGTGGCAACAAAGAGAAGAACCAGTGGCAGAATGAGATTTGGCAACCGAGTTCTATGACTACGATCTCAACATCAACATGTAATGAACTGTTTAATCTCTCCCACTTTATTAATCACGAAATGATTCAGCAATTACATAACACCGTGTAATAATTGTTACAATTATGCATTTTTTAATGCTGATACACTGATATTTAATTACTGTACTCATACATCTCTTCTTATAAATATGATGGTGAAACTGCAGATCAATTTCTGACTGAGATGCATCAAACAAGAGAAGTAGTAGAATAATGGCAGAAGAAACTGTACTATCCTGCGAAACTCTCTACCACACAGCAATTTTATCTACAACAAACTTCTCCGAAATCTGTATTTGAAATTACGTCTTTGGCACAAGGTTGACACTAGCCTTCTGGTTAATGATAATAATGATGATAATATAGCAAGAATGGAGTGATGATGAAATTAAATTACTGGGAAAACTAAGCACACGGAGACAATTTTCCCCACAGCTCTTTAACCATCACAAATATCACTTGATATGCCCTGGCTCGAATCTTTATTCCTTTGGTTGAGAAGTCGTCAGCTGAATTGAAGTATGTTTGGGCTGGTTATTCTGTCAAATCTGCCCTCTATATTAACAAGTGAACTTCTGACAGCATCATAATGTATTTCAAATGTTAAAAAGTTAGAAATTATATTTGTTCTTCCTAAGGTTTCTGTTTGCTTTCACTGCATCTTTCCCTACTGGCTTTCAATTCTTGAGCCTGAAAAGCAAATCAAGTTTCTACAAAGCCAGCTTGAAGAAGCAATACAAAAATAAATAACACTACCAACAACTGTGGACTCTGAGAACCAAGTATGTATCTCAGACGACAAAATTATGTTAATGTTTTCAGACAATTGTATCCATTTGTTATAGACTACAGGCTAGAGCACTGCATCTAGTACCAACTACATTACCTTCACCAAAAAACATTTATAATAAATAATGAACATAAATAAAATTTTAAAATCTTGGAGACTAGGGACTCCAGTTGAAACCACTCATTGCTTCGAGGAAATGTACCGCAGAGTAATGAAAGAATGTTTTACAGAAACAGAATACAAATTCATTTGGAAAGGTTTGTAAACAGTTCTCTAAGCACAACTACCGTTTCATACAGTAAAACTCAGATATTATTTAGAAATTCTTCTCCTCAAGTACATTTTCAGATCAAGTGGCTGGTGAGACGTAAGTTCTTAACATGTGCCAGAGAACATGTTCAGCGCTAGCTGGAAAGGTCGGATACTTCCTGGTGAGAAAGTGATGGCAGAAAATTGGTAGAATGATTGCAGAAGAATTTGGAATGTCCTGAACAATATATCTGTTCTTGTCAGGTTTCTGATACTGAAAGTTAACGTCTAATCATTTAGCTAATGGTAAGTCGTTAAAAAAATTTTCTTGTAGTCAGTATGTATTTCACGTTCAATGTCCTATGTTTTGAAGAATGAATCTGCATTTGAAACATTGTGTTTATTCTTCACATATATTTACAACTACAAGACAACACTCAAAACAGAACTACTTCTGAACTATTTCTAAGTCTCAGATATATTAGAAACAATGAGTGCCTCATTTATTCTGAAATCCCTGGTACAGAAACATACATCAAGTATACTTCTGGAAAATAAAAGTGTTACGGGAACTTTCATGCAGAAGTTAAGTAGCATGGCTGTCTGTGGGACATGCTCACCAGAAAGGGGAAGGAGAGAACATCTACAGCGCAATAACTGTGGGAAAAGGAGAAGTGCTCTAGAAAAGAGTTAGTGAAAATCATGTGGCACAAAATGAAATTTAAAAATTAACAAAAGAGAAGAGACAGAAAAGAAAACAAAAAAAAATCTGTTTTGTACAGCAAGTTAAAAGAACAGTGTTGCAAATCGATTTAGGTGATCTACGTCCATATACAGTCATTGTTGGTGGATGGATGTACTCTCAAGCCTCGGAAAAATATGTTTCCAAGACTTTGACATGTGCCAGCTGGTCACTGGGGTATTCTCAACAGACATGGCCTTTGTCTGTATGCAAGTATACAGAATTATATTTTTGAAGAGGGGAGGAGAGTGCATCTTCAAGGCGAATTTATTATTTGCAACAACAGAATAAAAGTGAGGATAAAAGATCAATAAAAGTGAATTCTGACAAGGGTGACGTATAACAGGTACTTTTGCATGCTGTTTTCTTATTCAATGAGAGGTTTCTTTAGGTGTCTATATCTACTATACTTGATTCTTAGCTTTAGTCCCCTTCTGAAAGAAGACATGCTAAGAATTATCATCCTTAAAAACTCACTGCCTACAGGAAAATTCGAACTTTGATACCTCGAATCCACTGGCACTCCACCACCAAGGATAAAACTTTGATGACTGTACATCATATGGACGATACAAGCATCAAACTGCATCAGATGATACTGTTTGATAACACTCGATTTGCAGCCCTACAAAACCATAAGTGACTAAAATTTGTACTCACTCTCCAGTCTGGCCATGGTTTCGAATAAGAGGGGAGGTGTTGGATCTTGCGTTTTAATATATCTTTTTTGTTTTTGGTTTGGTCTATGTGTGCAATGGGCTCGCACTGGGCAGGTTAGTTGAGCATTCCGCCTACAGAGGGCAGGTCTGGCGAACACTCGGGGCCCGGTCCAAGCTAGCCAATAAAGAAATTAAATAAATAAGAAAAATAAGGGTGAGGAAGGAAGGGAGCACAAAAAACCAACAAAATAAAAATTGATAATTCGAAAACAAATTGGTAACCTAATCACATGCTACTGCTTACAACAAATGTCAGATAGGGGCACACCTATCAGAGCTTTTTGGTTGAACTTGCAAGAAACATTTACAATGCTCCAGTTTATTTCTTCCAAGGTTTACAGCAATACTCTACCTTTTGGTTTCCTCTACATACATTTTATTACGAGGGAAGTTCCAAAGAAAGTGACAAAAATATGTGACAATTTCATTCTTGCTCAATAATACATGAATGGGAAGCTCTATTTTCCTAAGTTAATATCTAAATACGTTCAAATATTGTCGAAGCACAATATGAGTACCGAAATTTGTTGTGCGTTCAATTTGATTATTTAATTTTCCACATCTTCATTACAGATAATGCTTTTTACTGGTTTCTCAACAGGTGAAAACCTAACAGTGAAAGATCAGGTCTGTGAAGGAAGTGTTCTATTTAGAATTTCTCATCTTCCAAATGACTTCTTGTACTTCTTTTTTATTTTTGCAAGATTAGGGGAGACCTACACAATTTTAACATTCTGAGAAGATATCCTGACAAACTTCTGACTAATAATTTCCTGTAAATTTTGTAGAATTTGAATGTAAGTAGTTATCATGAATTTTTGTGACTACGTCTTCTACTTTGCATTTAAAAGCCTAATTACTTTCCACATCTACACACAGTAATGAAAAGAGAATAGCAAGACCTGAAAACATATGCGCAACATATAACAAAGATCTACAATACCACTACTGAATAAGATTTATTATGTCGTGGGCAATTGTTTCGCGTAAATTCTTCATGGAAGCACCAGGGTGCATTCCTTTTAGAACTTCTCTCGTATTATTTACTTTTGTATCATAATAAGGCTCATAGTAAGAACAAAAACTCTTGTCAAGTCATAAATAATAAATACAGTAGCTATAAATGAGACACTACCCAGCATGAATAAAATTTTTCTGAATATACTCTTCTATTTATACCTGAGAGAACAGTGGTGGTCATTTGCCAAAGGAAAATTCACCACCATTAGATTCAATGAAAATTGTAAGCGAGCTATTCACTTCATTATAATACAACACAACACTCACTTATAATTCTCAATGAGCTCCACACTTTAACAAAAAATTAGGTGAAGTGACATCAGAAAATTGTCTCGTACAGTTAATTATAAAATATTTAAACTGCACAGAGTGGTCCTAACGGAAAATTTACGGGCTACGAATTATAAGTGGACTACCTACTACAGAATACAATCACTCATAAATCTGAGTAGAAACGAGTATGTAACGGAGCTCGCAGGGATGGGACAACCTCAATATTTAGGATGAAGCATCTCCACTACAATCATATAAATTAACAGATACTTTTTGTGGTGCTTTTCCCTTTCCATTTTTAATCACTGTCTTCAATTTCCTTGCAATCGTCTCAGAATAACTCTCCTCTTTTCTTAACAGTCTTATAATAGCAACACTCTTTAGTTAATGAAGGCCTCATCTGATTAGACTTAGAAGGCCAAAAAAAAAAAAGCTGGCACTGAATTATTTTTTCTCTTATGTGTGCACTTCAGATAATAAGATAATTTTATTATTTATAACTATTTTATATCAAATGCAATAAACATGTAATGTCATTTAATTAAGTATAACTTTTGACATATCTATGAAAATAAATTTATTACTTCCAACAAATTAATAAAGTAAAAATGACATGAAAGTGAAAACTGGAAACAATCGAAAGAACAATAAAAAACTGGATAGGAAGAAATAATCAAAGTCTTAAGATTAGCTAAAAATTATAAAAATATAATGTAAAGGAAGAAAAGTGAGGATATTATGTACTAACTAATAAATACAAAACTTTAATTGAAATGCTAAAAAAGGACGCAGAAAATGTGAAAGATACAGAATTTATGTCTAATTCCCCTATAACAAAAAGTACCGGTACTAAATTTACACACGAAAATGTAAAAGATCAATGCAAAGTCCTAAAAACGATATTGGGATTAATTTTGAAAATACCTGAAGTTGGAGTAGGTTAAAAAGGATGAATTCAAGAAGAAGAAGAAGAAGAAATGTTATGTTTTATTTAACGACGCTCGCAACTGCAGAGGTTATACAGCGTCGCCGGTGTGCCGGAATTTTGTCCCGCAGGAGTTCTTTTACATGCCAATAAATCTACTGACATGAGCCTGTCGCATTTAAGCACACTTAAATGCTATCGATCTGGCCTGGGATCGAACCCGCAACCTTGGGCATAGAAAGCCAGCGCTATACCAACTCGCCAACCTGGTCGACGAAGAAGAAGAAGAAGAAAAAGAAGAAGAAGAAAATTAAGTACGTATATTAAATAAATAAATAAAATAGCATATATCATTTAAGCAACTCCACTCTTGATACTAACTACCATAGTAACAAACACGATTTTTCAGTATCATATAACAGTTGTACATAGATTGATGATTACATTACATACAGCAGAAAATAAAGGAGACTGAATTGATCTTAAAAGTTATGGTCAAAATCACTTTGCCTTATTTGAAATACATTCTCCTACTTTCGATACAGTGAATGGTACAAACAACTAAAATCATAAAACCTTGCCCTCTCCTGAACAGGGACATAGTGACATATGAAAATGTCCTCTTTCATAGGCAATTTTAGTTTCGGGAATAGGAAATAGTCACAGGACGTCATATTTCGATAATATGATGGATGAGTAAGTGCAGAGAGCCAGAAACCCCTGTACATGGAACAAAAACCAAGTGCCTGTTTTGTGATACTTAGGATGTATATGGACAATGTGATTCCACAATCATTCCAAAACTGCCAGAATTAAAGTAAATTATCACAACAATAACTAAAATCTGAGCAGTGCAGCACTTTGCTGACAGTGGAAACACTGCCAGATCAACCTGACTGGTCAACACTCACTAAAATAGGTAATGAGAATTCTTATCATGATATTTTCAAAAGATAAAGTTAAGACTATACTCACATTAAAAAGTCTTATTATTTAATCGCCAAACTGCACTTATCAAGGATCGTGAAAAGAACATTTGCAGAAAATGTTTGACGATATAACTGCCAAATTTACAAGTATTTATCAACAAAGTCGACATCGAAGTGTGTGCCCCAAGAAGAAATGAAGACTATACTTTTTTGTCTCTAACGAACAGATGCTAGCAGCAAAAATCTTATACTAGCCAAAGACAGCATAACTACAAGCCACAGAGCATCATTAAATTTTAATTTAAAGTTTACTTTGAGCTTAAAAATTACCAGACTTAAGAATTGGGGGGGTGGGGAGAAAAGCACCAAGTATCAAATATTCTGTTATCGTTGTCAAGTATTGAGAAATTGAGGTATCATTCCATCTCTAACACAATTACGTAACAGATTAGTGATATATAATTTGTATTTCATATGAGCTGAAGGTATTACCACAAACAGCTCAATCTATCACTACCTTCTAGATTAAATCTAATAAACCTACTACTTCAAAAATTTTATGCGTGCACAAGTCTACAATGCATATCCGCTATGTTCACCAATGTTGACTGAGTCCATCCAAAACAGCCAATGCATGCCTTCATCTGTGAAACCATGCACTCAGGAGATACTCTAAGGTGTGCAGTGGGAATAAATGTTACTTCACAGCATAGGCACCAACCTACACTAACCTGCCAAAGTTAATCTTTTTCCATAAATCAATTATAAGAAGTTCACTATATGTAAAGAAGAAGGCAACACCAAAATACTAGATGTCATCTGCATTAACTCCAACATTTCTCATGGCTACTTACTCTATCGAACATTCACTGTAGAAATAGCATGGAGTTGATTTTCTGGGAAAGATTGTATAATGGAATACCCATAGTTACTTCTTACTACTCCAACAGTGCTGAGACGGATCGTGAAATGATTGAATGGTGTTAGGAGAAATGGAAGTATTTCAATAAAACTTGCCCTGATACCATCTCTGTTAAGTATTGTATGAATTCAGAGTCTCTCAGACCTCAAAAAGGCGTGAGTTTTTTGCACCATATCATAGAAACAGAAACACCCAAAGTTTTGTAACTACACATCGGATCCATTATCAAGAGCTATTCTACAAAACTGGATCCAACAGACAGGTTCCTCTTCCTCGATTTCCCTGACAGTAACGGATGTTTGTGCATCTATGACATGATGCAGAAATCCAAAACTCTCACACCACATACTGCACTTGAAATTACTGAAATATAAACTTAGATCTCTAGCACAGAAAGATAACTTTAGCCTTTTACCTAAGGGTTTACCTGGATGGTACAATGAAGCAAGAGAAATTATGATGGGAACAAATTGGTCAATGTCCTCATAAAGTCAATACCTACGTAAATTTCAAAATAACATATAAGATACTAATTCATAGCAAAAATAAAGGACAAACTTCTCGTACAAATTGCTTGTAGTCGTAAATAGCATCATAAACCTTGGGTATGTGCTGGAAAACCTTTTTATATAGTTTTCATTCTTAAAATATGGGTCACTTTCCTCACAAAGGAAGCTAATTTCACTGGAGAACAAATTTTAACTTCTTTTCTGTTACGGAAATGAAAACACAGGAATTCAACGTATTTTTTCATGCTGAATATGAATGTGGCAATAAAATTGTCAGATGTGGTCTAGTTTTCTTGTAATTTGAGAAAGAAATCAATAGAAAAAAAATGGTATTTTCCTAAACATATTCGGCTGGGCTTACCTCAATTATTAATACAGACATCTCCTTTTAGCTTTGCTATACTGGACCTCGGGAGCATCCCTCACCAGCAATAATAAGCTAACATGGATGTACTCCATTTACCCTGGTATCAGTAGTGGCCAGTGATCGAAATCTTCGGTGAGGCCAGATGCAACTAGTTTAAGTGCCTCCGATAGGAAATGTTTGTTTATTATATTAATTATTATTGTTATTATATTATTAATATCATTATTACTGTATTATTATTATTATTAATCTATTATTATTATTATTACTATTAATAAAAAATAATTTCACTCACCAAATAAGCTGTTATGCTGTGAGTTTCAGTGATTGTTTCAGTGTGATGAAGCAACCCATATTATGTATTGAAATTCCCCTTTCTTTCCTTTCTTTTTATTTTTTTCCTTTGACAGCAACAAACAAGTCAAAGAGAAGTTTATTTTGCACCACATTACCACTTAATAATTTATGTTGCCCATATCAGGATGCAATAGAAACTCGCGTTTTAAGATTATCTGTCAGAAAAATTGTCAGTGATGTCGTAGGTATCTCAGTAGATTCTCTCTTTATTTAAAACTTCCTTTCTTTCAGTATTATTTCTTCTCGAAAAAGGACACTCTAACAATGAATTAACTGCACCAGCATTATTTCTCTAATTTGTGTCTGTTTATATTTTCCCGAAATATATAACAACATTGGCCCAGATTCACTACTGTACTACAAAGTACAATAGTACAATACCCTCGCTTAAGTCATAAACTAAGACATAAGGGAAGAGAATAGAGTGGAACTCTGCCTGCCAAACAGCTGAAATTTTGTTATTTATGGCCTATTTAGGAAGACAAGTCACCATTGCTATTCCCACCCCACTCTACCCTTGAGGCCGGCCCATGGATGGGAGAAGTGAAACCTGACCAGGCCAGACGAATTGTGCCTCAGCTACAACGTTTTAAGCGCAAACTCAAAGCCCGCGAAAAGACTGGAAATGCATAAGTAAGACCCGGCACGAGCGATCCTGGCCTCAGGAACAAATTTTACTGCAAAACAGGTCTATATACATCATAAGCCAGACCCAGCACGAGCGATCCTGGCCTCAGGAACACATTTTACTGCAAAACAGGTCTATATACATCACAAGCCAGACCCGGCACGAGCGATCCTGGCCTCAGGAACAAATTTTACTGCAAAACAGGTCTATATACATCACAAAGTTTTCAAATGCTTCTACAGCGATATATGTTTCATTCAAATAACTAATATATTAATTCAATGTACCGAAGTACATATGATATTTCCATGCAGATATTCTGCATCATCATACGATGAAAGAGTAATGGAACGGAGAAAAATTCTCTCCGGCGCTGGGATTTGAACCCGGGTTTTCAGCTCTACGTGCTGATGCTTGGAACTCAATCAGAGACAATTCTGTCCGACACCGGGGTTGTATCCAGTGTGGCTTAGTGGATAAAGCATTAGCACATAGAGCTGAAAACCCAGGTTCAAATCCTGGTGCCGGAGAGAATTTTTCTCCATTCCATTACTCTTTCATCGTAAAATAACTAATATATTATATAAAAACACACAATTTGATTTCAGTTAAGCCAAGTGACTGAGGCCGGGCCTCACTTGCCTCAGTCAATCAGCCGCCACTGCCTGGTATCATCTTTTGAATGTTGAAAATGTCTGGAGAAAGTGCTTTCAATGTTCATCAGAAACTGCACCACAATTTTCAGGGAAAAAATCCACATGAGCGTGGAGAAAGTGTATCTTCAATGACATATTGCACCCCATTTGATAAGTCAGCAACATATAATCCACTATTTCCCTATAGTTTGACACACAAAGGTTCCTAGAAAATTTGAGGAGACCATTCTGAAAGATTCCCAAGCAGCATGTTCTTTTCTTGTCAGAAGTCTATCGAAATGTTGATATGAAAAGAGTTCTCTGACTTGGGGTCCTATGAAAATTCCTTCTTTAATTTTAGCTGTACTTATCCTTGGAAATTTTGAGTGTAAATATCTGAACGCTGGTCTATCATGATCCAATGCTTTTACGAAATTTTAATCAGTCCCAGTTTGATGTGTAACGGAGAGAGCAAAATTTTTCTAGATTCAATCAATGGGTGCTGCTTTATGTTCTCCGTTCCTGGTTCCAAAGTTTGTCGAACAGGTCAGTCTTTCCTTTTGTAGTGCAAAGTCTTAGCCCGGCTGTCCCATTCACATAGGAAACAACAATATTTTGTAAACCCTTGTTGTAAACCAAGAAGAATCGCCACCATCTTTAAGTCACCGCATATTTGCCACTTAAATCTGTCATAATTTATGTAATTTAAAATACGAGTATCTCTCATATTTTGATATGTCTCTTTCATAAGGACTGCATAGCCAATTGGAACTGAAGGCAAAGTGTTTCCATTGTGCAATAATACAGCTTTAAGGTTCAGAGTGGAAGCATCTAAAAATAGCCTCCATTGTTCTGGTGTGTGTTGGATATTTATGGCTTATCACTATGCAGAATTAAAAATGAGTCTGCTGGCAAAAGAGATGTATATATGGTTAAGCACAGCACTACAAAAATTTTATGAATTTACTTCAAAAGAAAGACGAAAACCAGTCTCCACTCAGTAACCTCTTGTATATAACTAGAGCAACAATATTTTACAAGCAAACACAACCACTCAGGATCATAAATCTGTCTCCACATCTCCTGTGTAAGAGATTTGCTGTAACCTTGACCGAGAAAACTGCTGATGCTCTTTCTGAAATGAGTAATCCCAGACATATGCTATACGTTGAAAATCAGACCACTGTGTCCATTTTTACTGTCATATTCGTCATTAGCGGTACAAAATTAGTCAGATATCGCTTATTTTGTTTCCATAACTTTTTGGCTGTTGTCCAGTGTTTTTGGACGTGAAATTAAGAATAATACTAGTACATATTTACTAGAGGCAAGGTGACCTCTGTAGCCTATTTTTTTTTATTTCAAGGTATCAAATGCTGTGAGTGAGAGAGAAATAGCTGGTCAATGATTTTGACTGGAGCCCTCTAATCCATGAACAGCATTCATTCCTTTCCGTGTCATAAATCTACGACACAGGACCCAAAAGATTTATTCCTCTTTACAAATAATGTAGTCCACTTTCTGAAAATAGTGAAGATTCTAAATGGAATGGTAATGCCCAAACTAACCAATGAGAGCATTAAAACAAAAATAAGAACACTTGTACAACATGAGTAATAAACTCGTTATAAGGCTTGAACGATCCTCATATGTATCTAGAATTGTCAGATTGCACATCTATTCCGTATTGTCACATTTATTTTTTTAGTTGGTTATTTAACGACGCTGTGTCAACTACGAGGTTATTTAGCATCGATGAGATTGGTGATAGCGAGATGGTATTTGGTGAGATGAGGCCGAGGATTCGCCATTGATTACCTGGTATTCACCTTACGGTTGGGGAAAACATCGTAAAAACCCCAATCAGGTAATCAGCCCAAGTGGGGATCGAACCCGCGCCCAAGCGCAACTTCAGACCGGCAGGCAAGCACCTTAACCGACTGAGCCACGCCGGTGGCTGTCACATTTATTCCTGAGTAATCACCTCTCACTTTTCACACCCATACTTTCTTTGGGGCCACCAATGTAGTCCTGGCGTGACAAGGGAGACTAGGCGTGTGTTCGAATCCTGCTTGGGCAAATTATCTGGTCGGGTTTGTCCAAGGTTTTTGCCAACTGTAAGGCGAATGTCGAGTAATCCCCACGATTAATACTCGAATTTATCTCGCCAAATAACTTTTCGCTATAACCAATCCTGCCGATGCTAGATAATCTCGTACCTAGTGCACCATCGTTAAATATAATGATTGAAAAATACTTTCTTACGCTTTCTACCTGAAAATATATTACAGTTTCAGTTCATTTAAAATTCGTACTCAAATCGTGACAGAGAAATAAGAGCTCACTTAAATTTCATCGAAGTTAAATTGAAGAGTGTGATTCCAAAACACGTTCAGTCCATTTTTATAAAATGACTGGGCTAGATTTTTAATCCACTCGTCTACGGACTGAGCGACTTTTCAAGTGACATGCAAAATAACACAAACTTTTAGATTAGGTTTTATATTGTTTTGAAATAAAACAAGCTTAAAATATGACAGAGGTCTCAAACATGACCATACATATGTATAAATCATAGACATGGCCAAATTGATGAGTTTTTTTTTTTTAATGTACTAAACCTTATTTCACCCTGGGATATATTAGGTTATAGTTGGCATCAAAAAGTTTAGGAATCACACTCTTCAATTAGAAACTGAACTGAACTATAGCAAACTGTGCCAACTTTTTATCATGGAGTACACTATCATACTGGTAAAACAAACCAAATCATTAGCAACGTAATTAATAATGCACACTTTTAATATTTGTATTGTTACCCAGCATCTTGTCATACTAAGAGTATGAACATTTTCTCCTTACATGAAAATAATGAAAAATCACTGACACTGAAAAAAAAATGGATTTAGAGATTTTCGTGGAAAAACATGTCTTCGGCATTTCTAAGATCTAAAAAGTGTTTATGAGCATTCAATCCGTCAGTTTTTCCGTCCGTCCGTCTGGTTGTATAAAGAAATTTCTCCTAACTATTGGTCAGATTTTGTATATTCCGTTTTTATAAATAAATTTGTCCCAGAATGATGCACATCAAATATAACAGTTTTAACAAAAGAAATAATAGATATTTATTTGAAACCAAAAACACAATGGCGAGTAAGTTATAATAATCATAATGAAATCCAAAAAAATCTTCCTCTATATTTATGTCACGCAGAATAAACTGGTATAACGCAAACTGTTTTTTAACTTCGAACACGCTTCGGGCCACGCAAGAGCATGTAAGCAAGGAAAGAAAGAGCTCATAATTGTTTATGGGTTATCATCCGCTCTGAAACACTTTTTTACGCTTGAGTGAACCAATCTGGGCAAAATAAATTACTTTCATAAATGAAGTCAAATGCCTTACAGTGCATAAATTAAGTGAAATGGATTATTCTTGAGACTAGAAAGAATGTCTTTTATGAATAATTCATAAAACGAAAGTTAATATTTTAATTTAGATATAGGCCTATAATCTAGTGAATTGTATTGTATATCCAATACTTTAGAACAGTGATTCCCAAACGTTTGGAAAGTGGGACCCACTTTTGGGCGAGAAATTGTTTTGCGATTCCTCACTATCCTATCGGTACTTAACCCTATTCGAAAAATACAAATCCTGTAATCGAAAACTATATCACTCAATTAGTGGATACCACCCAACTTCTAATACACCAGTATTTGCAGAGGAAAAACTGGAATGTACAAACCTATTTTAAAATTTTCTTCACCTTAGACTGGGGATATATTTTTCGAACACACAAACACTCTGAATAGTAATTTGCAAAACGAAGATGTTAACATAACAGCCAGTTAAAAGTCGTCTTCGAAAAAATGTCAAACATCACATTACTGGAAGTGTCAAAAAGGCTGTTTTTTATGTATAGCCTTCGTAATTGGCCCAATATTATTGTCTTGAATAGACTTGTTAACAAGGGAGATGTGTCCAATATCGCACCCTAATTATTTTACGCTAATACATGTGACATGATCCCGAAATGTATAATTCTCTACGTTCAAATTATCGGTAATTCCCGCAGGTGAATGTTTGTAGACTTTACTTCATAATGTTCGGCGTCATTCTAAAATGTGATATATAAAAATATTTTCGGTGTGTTTTGTAAGGTGATTTATACTTGAATGTAATTAGAATACGAGTACATTTATTTATATTGCTACTGCTTTGGTTAGAAATGTAATGGCAGTTTTAAGTTGCCTATAAGATGCTAATAGGTTTCGTGTAAGTCGTTTGCCCAATATCACACATACGCTATAATCCTATTATCGTATAGTGCGAAGTTTTCTTCCGACAAAAAGGGAGAAAAATGGACCCTATGTACTAAATGTAGAATTTGGTGTCATGAAGAGTATGCTGAAAAAGACGACTACAAAAGTTTCATTTGTAATTTTTGTTTGGAACTTTAAATATTGTTTCTGGAACTATAAGTTATGTGTATCCGAATTTTAAATAACTTATCTTGTTTTGTGCTCTCTGTTTGGAACTTTCTTATTGATTTTGGAACGATAAGTTAATGGCAGTATGTGTAAACAAATTTTAAATATCTTGTTTTGTGCTCTTTGTTTGGCACTTTAATTACTGATTCTGAAATAACTCAATTTTGTGTCAATAAACCTGTATG
This sequence comes from Periplaneta americana, assembly GCF_040183065.1. Taxonomy (NCBI): domain Eukaryota; kingdom Metazoa; phylum Arthropoda; class Insecta; order Blattodea; family Blattidae; genus Periplaneta; species Periplaneta americana. The sequence continues at coordinate 62,601,670 of NC_091131.1, read as the reverse complement.
TTACCAAAATCTGGAGACTACGACTACAGAAGTTTAATTTGTGATTTTTGTTTGAAACTTTACGTAAATATTAATTCTGGAACGATAAGTTACGTGTAACGAATTTTAAATATATTTTTTGTGCTCTTTGTTTGGAACTTTAAATAGTGATCCTAGAACAATAACTTAATTTGTGTCAATAAACCTGTATGTTGCCAAAATCTATGATATTTATATTTTATACCGATGTTTTCAATAGAAAGCAAGGTGTGCGATATTAGGAACACTAGTTGCCCTAATATTGTCCGAGCAACGTTTTTGTTTTTGCTGAAAATCGGCGTTTAATAAATTATATATAATTATACTTATTGCTGTCAAAATTATATATAATTATACTTATTGCTGTCAATCACAATAGTGCCACATTACGAATCCGTGTTTATTGGAAATTTTTATGAATTAATGACATTAGGAATAGATTTTTTTCCAAAATGGATGCGATACTGTGCACATCTCCTTTATTAATAGTTTAGTCCAATAATTTGTCAAAATCCGAATCACTGAATATGTAAAAAAAAAAAATAAACACTGTAATAACAATGTTTAAGGTTAGTACGAAAAATATTACATTCTTTTCTGGCAGTATGCATTAACTAAGAAGTTATTTGATACCGTAAAATGGGGTAACTTGAGCCAAATTAAACAAATATCAAATCAGAACACACACATTTATTGGTAATCTTTCAACATAGGTACTTTTATACATTAGTTTACACTTGTAGATGCTGTTTCTAAAAGGTTTTTAATATTGTACCGGTACCTCACAGTTTCCAATACTTAGGATGACTGAACTCCAGTTCAAAAAGGTTGTAGCACGCTTTGAGACTAGTTAATTAACACTTTGTAAGTTTAAAAAGAACATAGTTTATTTCGTAAGTAATATAGATATTGTAAATAATATGTTTGGAAATAAATAATTGTAATTAACTGATATAAATGATAATTATTATTGTATTAATAAAAATAAATATACTATTTCTCCACATTCTAATTTATTCAGCACACCATTGCCACGGTTATTTCAGTCTTCCGTAAGATATAATAAACTGTAGCTTGTGCGGAAGCGACTTTACCTTCCCTCCAGCCGCCCACCCCTCATCCGGAGTACGGAGTACACTTAGCATGCCCCGTGTAAGTTCCTGGGCCCGGCTACACACATGCACAGAGGAAAAGATAGACAGCAGGCCGAATGTCATATTTTCGATATCAGAGATACTGAAAACGTGTATTTCCGTGACAATATCGAAATAAATAATAATTATTATTTTCAACATCATAATATTACCTTCTCTTGATACCTCGAAATTAAGTACATAGTTTTCGTCTCTCATCTTCGCCGCTACAGTAAACAATAGTTCCCACGCCATATTAACGCCAATAAAATCTACAATACTCAATGTCTCCGAATGAGAAAGAAAAATAAGGACGAGCATGATTCACAAGAAGAAACCACGGCTAAAGTGACTGAGGAAAAACTCAACTTCCAAGGTTACACACGCGACACAGGAGAAGCAGCAGCATACGCTGGATGTAGGGCAGTGGTGTAGGGAAAGATCGCTTCGCTGGGGAGATGGGTGCAACAATGACATAACCTGTCCCACAGCTGAATCCGGTCCCTTTGATCAGAAACCATCAGCTGACGGCGCTATGGATTTAATTATAGTAACACGGACGCGTTATATCCGTCCTCATTCTGACGTTCTACGATATTACAGGTATGCAAAAAATCATCTATTAAAATTCCTAGGCCACCTTGCTATGTGACAGCAAAATGTCTGGGTGTAATGTTATGACTTATGACACTTCGTGGGCTATAATATCCCTCAAGATATCAAATAGTCGATGTTCTATTATTATTATTATTATTATTACCACCATTATTCTCTGATAGAGATTCTGTCTAATTCGATTGCTAGTAAAATTCATGTTCTGGGAATAATGAGTTAATTAAGTAGTAAAATATCGCTGCAATCGAAAAGTATTGGGAATAAATTTGAATAAGGAACAAAAAAAAAGTTTCCTTCCCAGGCAGGATTCGAACCACGCAAGTCTTAGGTACCAGTCTATCGCGCTCTGGAGTGAACAAGGTTCTGAAATCAACTACAAGGGTCGGTCCGGTTTTTTCTGCCACTGCTGTACATCTATTAACGGGTAGTACATATCACTTGACGATGTGTCAGAGGAAGAACAATAAATTATTGCATACATCTTAAGTTTGATTAGTGTAATGTTACTAGACAGCGATATATGCAATGGCGGGGGAAAGGAACTGGGCACTCTACCTATCTCCTGGCTTAGTTTCAACACGAGATGTCTTATTGGTGTCACGAGTTTCCAGTTTCCAACCAGTTGTGTCATTTATGAGGTTCCAACAAGTCTCCGGATTGCTGACTAAACATACATACAAAAATCCTCTGACTGAAGTTCAGCCTAATACATCTATTATTATCAGGCAGTATAGATGTGGAGGCTAGACCTGGCATGTGAGTTATGCAAGGGTGAAAAGAATGAGCCATCAGAAAGAAAATTTGTTTCACGATGGTTAATATTATACAAATCTACAGACAGTTAATCTCAGACTAAAATCCCGGATTACATACATATAATAGATTGCTCAGCCTTATAGGCTTTGACGGCAACAACTTTTATCAATTTCACTATGCTGCCATCTAGCTGCTGCATAAGTCACGTTATAACTCTCATTTGAATTGCATAGAGCAACTGTACTTCCATCTAGCGGTGGCGATCCTGGTGGTTGTCTTCCACATGTTACCGTTTTTAACATGGGGATGGCCTCCTCTACTGTAGATCTCATTTGACGATGTCAAAGGAAGAACAATAAATTGTTTGTATACATCTCAAGTCTGATTAGTGTAATGTATGCAATGGAGGGTGAAAGGAACTGGCCACTCTACCCATTATGTCCTGGCTTAGTTGTCTCATGAGTGATCCCTTATTTGTCCCACTTATGAGGTTAAAATTCGTTTTCGGACATTTGACTAAACAACAATTATAATCTTTTAGTTTACGAGAACAAAGAAATACTAACATATAGGCCTATGTTCAAATGTTCCACATTTTGTCACACCCTGATATGCAAACAAACTCATATTTAATGAATTGTACATAACAATAACTGTGCAGAACATGAACATAATGAAGAATACAGGATAAATAATAAGAAACTAAGCTTCATTTGAATATTATTTTGTCTAAAAAATATCCCACCTCTGACAATGGACAACCGATGTATGAAATATGAAGATGGGCAATAGCCTATAAACCAACAGATATGCTGTATACTGGGGACCGGATAATGGATACTAATAAAAAATATTAAAAGCAAGGAATAAAGAAGACATTAGTATTTAACAGCAAAATTTTAATTAGTTCAAAATATATCTAGCATAAGTACCAAGTACCTACCGGTATTTCAATTTACATTGGTTTCTAAACATGCGCGAATAATAACAATTGATTTTTTTTTTTTTTTTTAACTATTAGTAATGCTGGACTCTGGTATTCTTAAGTGTCAACGACAATATTTATGAACTGTAGACAGTATTCATTACTCCTGATGACTGAATGACATATAGGAATGACGACTAATAGAGATGAATTTTGATGTGGTCGAAAGAGCTAATACATTCAGTCTAAATACTCTCGGTCAGGACAAGTTTCTTTGCGTGCCGTAAATCGTTTGTATCTGTATGCTATATAGTACGTTTTTGCTATTCAACTTTTTACGCCTTGTAACCCACATGTATTCTCCTATTAGTATATTAACTATGTATTATATCTCAAGTGAATTAATCGTCGAGGTTATCTCGAGCAATTTATGTTTTATAAATTGTATATAGTCCCCTTATATTATGTAACTGATTTTGATTATATGTAATTTTCTACTTTATTTTATATTCGCCTTATATTATATAACTGATCTTGACCATTTGTAATTTTCTATTATGTTTTATGTAATCTCTAAGATATCTTCTTTTGTGTTTTTTTGTATTCTATTGCATATAGCCTATATTTCATGTAGCCTATATTATTCAAACCTGATTGAGTGGAAGAGGAGGCCTTATAGCCTTAACTCTGCAAGGCAAATAAAACTACTATTACTAAATATATGACAAGGAACTTCCGGTATTAGGGCTACTTCCCTTCCGAAGTAAGTCATGCTTAGGTTCACTCTCGGCCGGATTTTAACCTGCAAACCTCGAAAATCATAATAAGCACGGTAACCGTTCGATTGCTATGGACTCTACATACTGTATATACGTAGATAATCGATCTCTTTTTAGGTACATATATATCACAAAAAATACACATTAAAATATATTGACAATTATTATATACATTAAACAATATGGAACATATTAAATGCAGTAAACAATATTGAACATTTTTATTAATATTAAAACATAAAATTAAATGAATTTATCCCCATATCCTAAGCAATGCTCGTGTTCAGGGGTTCAAAATTGCAGTATGAATAGGTAAAGAGAAGAAAAATAAACAATAAATTTAATCAATATTGCAATTGAAAGAGTTTATAACTAATATTCATGTGTATATACATAAAAT